>NW_004797451.1:1084405-1132246 GCF_000002075.1 Aplysia californica
ACACACACACACACACACACACACACAAACATGCACACACACGCAGGCTTAAAGTCACATGCATAATATAAATGAACAGCTTTATAAACAATAATAACCTTAAGCTAGATACCTACTCAATGTTATTCTGATGTTTGCGTTCATCGACAGGTGTCTATGGGTTCCCAAGATGCCCAGGAGAAAACCAAACCATGTGTGACTACGTCCGTAAGCTTTTGAATCTTGGAGCGTATATCTCGTAAGTTATATTTTTCATTTTTATTCTAAATGCATTTCAAACGTCAGTTTAATTTAAGAACTTTTTTTTTTTAATCCAGCAAAAAAAGAAAGTGAAGTACTTATCAACAGTGAAAGTTTCATATGAAAGAATAGTGGGCCTCTATACTTTCAGACATGGGAACTGTAGAAAGAATATATACACTTGAGATCTTTACAGTGAAACTTGTTACTAATATTAAATGTTAGCCTGACAAGTTCTTCCCAACATATATATATATGAGCAGCTCATCCTTGTGGATGAGGGCTTGAAATTCAAACTGATTTGTCTGTCTGTGCGTGTGCGCTGTGGCTGGAAAATTGCTGGTCGTTGATTGACATTGCAGTATGCTTCAATCATTTTGTCTTGTCATGATATAGTCTGCTTCGAACCTCTCTTAATATCGCGATGTGGTCTACTCCAACCATGTCGTAATACCGCTGTGTGTTGTGATTCAATAACCCCGTAATATTGTCATATGGTCGGCTTTGACCACCTGGTAATGTCATGATATCGCGATGTAGTCTGCTCAGATCACCTCCTGCTACCCTAACCTTTATCTGTTCCTGGTGGGATGTAACAGTGAATGAGCTGACTAGCTGTCAACAGCACTGAACTACATTATTATAAAATATATTCACCACATATTTCAGTTTTCAATATGTATTGATTATTGATGTCACAACTTCTATCTATGTGTAAGTTTATAATTATTTTCTTTGTTTTATTTTTTCTTCCTCAGTTGGATTCAGGACAAGTAAGTACACTTCCCATTCTAAGAAAATGTACTCTTAAATGAATATATCGAAGTGTCCTTATAAGGCAATTGAAGTTCACCTACTTCCTAAGAATTTTTTTGAGGCCACCTTTTTTCTTGAGCATATTCACTAAATGGATCATTGATATTATCACCATCGAAAGAAAGTAACTCTAGTAATAGTAATAACACCTCTAACCTTTTGCACTTATACGACCTAATTGTGTTGTTAGTGCTGTAAAACTTTTTGCAAGAAAAATCTTTGTTTGAGATTTATGAAGTAATTTTTATTCTCTTTCTCTTCTTATTTTTGTCTTCTTCTCTTTCTCTTATTCTCTTTCTCACATTCTCTTTCTCTTATACTCTTTCTCTTAATATCTTTCTCATATTCTCTTTCCCTTCTTCTTTTTCTCTTCTTCTCTTTCTCTTCTTCTTTTTCACGTATTCTCTTTCTCATCTTCTCTTTCTTTTATTCTCTTTCTCTCACCGCGTGTGTCTGCCACAGCCTGGTACAAGCCGAGTACTGGCACGACCCTCTCAACGAGGCTGAGTACAGGGCCAAGAGTGTCTTCCTGGCTGACATCAACCAGGAGAAGGTAAGACCCTATTTGCATTATAAGTCATATGGTTAAACCTTCTCTTTTCTTTAAAAAAAAAAAATGTATGTGTTTTCCCCCCCATCGATATGAGAAAAGAAAAAAAAAAGAAGCATGTGAAACATGTATTTACTAATGTAAATGACCAAACTTCTCCCTGTGAAATGAATAAAGATTGTCATTGTCAATTTAGATCATTTGTGAGACAGGCTTCCGACCCTGCCTGTCGGGGCCAACCCGGATTGAAAGGGGTACAACATCTCAGCAGAAAGATCGAGATACTTGATAAATATTCTCCCCACACCAGAATCGAACTAGGGTCTTCTGTGTGCAACAGCGAAGCTCATGACTGCTACACCATGTACCTGACTTTAATGGCTACCTGTATAAAACAGTCACCCGTACAAACATCCACTTCTCATTTCATCCCTTGCATTTTTTTTACATTATAATGCCCCCCCTCCCCCACGGGCAGTGCTATTGACTGAAGTGTCCTTAGCCATTCCCAAAGGGGGGCTATTAACATGTTCTTATGCACAGTAGAATTGTAAATGGGCTGATTTATCAATGTCATGCTCATACTGTGCCGCAACAATATGCTGCCTTTTTTTTCCTCATCCTTACTATCGTCATTTTTCCTCTACTTCTTTAGTATTTTTGTCACTCTCTTGTGAACTGCTATTTCTTGGGTGCTTTGATAGTAGAAGCAGACTTTGTGCTGTTGAGGCTAGAGTGGTGAGCAGAGTGAGCCTGATTCCCCGTTTGGACTTCTCTGTTGACATCCACCCCTTGACCCTCATATGAACTTATGCAGTTGCGAGCGCCGAAAAACCTTACTAAAACAAAACTTCATAATGACACGAGATGTGACGGCAAAATCTTAAAGTGATGATAACACATTTTTTGTTCTTAATTACTTATCATTTCAGGCTTTTAATGCGACCTACAAGGCGAATCTGATGAAACTGAAAAACTTGGTGTTGGTCAAATTCAGCGAAGACACCATGGTAGATCCTAAGGAGAGTGAGGTAAGCAAAAAAAACAACAGTCTAGCATGCACATAGTGAAATGAGCGGGGCAAGGAAATCTTTTTACTGTGTATGAATTTCTCTGTGTATGTGTTTTAAATGCAAAGAACTACGTGTTTAAGAAAAAATTTGGGACGGAAAATCTATTCGCTATGTGCATGTTCACTATGTGTGTGTTCTCTATGTACGAGTTGGCTATGTGCGTTTTCGCTGTGTGTGTGTTTGCTTTGTGCGTGTTGGCTATGTATATGTTTGGTGCTTTTTTGCTATGTGTGTGTTGGTTATGTGCATGTTCGCTATGTGCGTGTTGGCTGTGTGTGTGTTTGCTATATGCGTGTTGGCTATGTGTGTGTTGGCTCTGTGCTTGTTCACTATGTGCATGCAAAATGCAGTTATATTTCTTTCTGCTTTCAGTAGATTAAAATGTGCAGAAAAGCAATGAAACCATGGGTTTTTTTTCTTTGTTTTGATTTGCTTTTTTTCACTTTCAACTCAAGATATAAAACAGTCTCTGTTGTCTGTGGTATACTGGTTAGATTCTACTTATTTATGCACTCCTGTATCGTGTTTCACTATTTTCTACCAAATTTGCCCGTGGGTATCAATTAAGTGGAATGAATTATTTAGTTATTTATTTTTAATTTTCACAGTTGTATGTGATAATCACTGATTATGTGCCTCTTTCAAACTCAGCTTAACTTGTCTTTCTTTCTAAGTTCTTCTTTTCTCCTGTTGTTTCAGTGGTTTGGTTTTTACGTGGAAGGACAAGCAAAGGCTGTGTACAACATGACTCAGAGCAAGTTATACCAACAGGTAAATGTCTTTTTCAAACTGCAGATAGGTGTGTTTCCAGCAGGTAAATGCCTGTTTATATCTGCAGATAGATGTTTGTTTATACCAGCAGATAAATGTCTGTTTGTACCAGCAGGTAAATGTCTGTTTATATCTGCAGATAGATGTCTGTTTATACCAGAAGGTAAATGTCTGTTTATACCAGCTAATAAGCTTTTCAATTTGTCGTAAGTGTTAATGATCTTATTTGAATATTTTTTTTTCAAAATCTGGAATTCAACAGTTAACTAAGTAAACCGAGTGATGAAAAGTTCTTTAGAGAGGTTGTTTTTCACAATGTTCCTTTTTTTTTTCCTGCAAGTGTTATTACTTCTGGTCTGAATTTCTTCAGGATCTGCTTGGCCTGAAGGAACTGAACGAGAGTGGTCGTCTTGCGCTCTTGGAGTCACCGACTGATCACTTGCAGTTCACAGAGGAATGGTTCGAAGCAAACATCTTGAAATATCTGAAGTGATTCGTTTTGCTTTCAGCATCAGAAAACTTCTCTGGAGGTGGTGCTTGAGGGAAAGGAAACAAGATGGGATTTTGTTATGTGGTGGTGTGCATGTGTGGGTTTTAATTTTATGGATTCATAACGCAGCAAATCCTCTGTATTTATTTGTAAAGTATGTGTATACTTGTATACATGATACGCAGCTGTATTTGTGTGTGAATATATTTTCATATACCCTCTCTGTCTCTCTCTCTCTCTCTCTCTCTCTCTCTCTCTCTCTCTCTCTCTCTGTCTCTGTCTCTCTCTCTCTCTTTCTCTGTCTGTCTCTCTCTCTCTCAGACACACACGCACACACACACAAGTGCATGCAAGTAAAATACATGGACTCTCACTCACTAATAAACATACTGTCCATCAGTCCCCCCCCCCCTCCCCCTCGTTTCTCTGTCTCTTTCTCTATCTCTCACATGTGCACACACACACACACACACACACACACACACACACACACACACACACACACACACACACACACACACACACATATCCATTGTTTGTATTTGTTATTCACTTGTTGGCATTTTACTTCCCGTCTGTGCAGTCCTCTATGGGACAACACTTAAATATCAAACAAAAAATGTCACACAGATTTCTATTTTTACACAGGCAATTCTATTTCTATGTAAATGTTGATGGTAGAGACAGTTGACAGTAAAAAAAATCAGTGACATTATTACAAGCTCACTTATCCGCCGTCTGTGGTGTAGCAGTTAGATGCTTCGCCATTACACACGGAAGACCTGCGTTGAATTCCTTAGAATTCCTGTGGGGAGGAGAATTTTTATTATCTCGGTTTTTCTGATGGGACGTTATTTCCACCTTGGCCTGGGTTGGCCCCTATTTGTGTCAATAAGGGTGGAAAAACGCCCTCATTTTTAAAATAAAAAAGCTTATTTAGCATATATTTTTATTTATCAGCTATGTACAGAGCAATATTATCATGTACACAAGCCTTATGTAAACTTATGTACTCAGGTCTTGTACTAAGCTTCCAAAGATAAGGTTACTAGAGGGGTTTTTTTCTTTTCTGTTTTGCTGTTGCACCGAGGGCAGGAATATGTAGGAAGTGTTAGTTTTTTGTTGTACAATTGGAACTTGTATGGAGGAAAAGGCGACACATGACAGATGTTATTATAATCTATTTTACTACTCAGGACTCACAGAGTGCTTGAAGATTTTTTTCTCTCACCTTTTTTATTTTGTATTTTGATGGAGTCGGAAGACTCAGATTTTTGCACTTTGACTGACTGGATTACACTACACTTTTTTCTTTGGAAATTGAATTGATTTTGATTTTTCTTTTTTTTTCTTTTCTGAATGTTTTTTTTTTCCTATTGATCAAAATGTTTATGATTGTTGTTTCCTAGCATGACTGTGATTTTTCTGTTTTCAGGAATAGTTTATATTTTTGTCTAGTCTTATGAACTATTTCACACGAAAAGGAAGAAAAGATAGATTGCTCCACGGTGAGAAATGTCTTCATAAAAGCCAAGAGACTGACTGCAAGACTTTAAGATTGGCCGTTGTACGTAAAGAAAATCTCTTTCTGAGACCATCATTGTCTTCTCTTCCCAATTCTTGCATATAGTCTTTAAAAAAAGGAAGAGTAGGATGATTTTTTTGCATATTCTACACATAAAAAAAAAAGAAGGATTTTGGGACTTTTTCTTGATTCTTAGGTCTGGTGTTGGTTCTTTGGTAGTGGTTACTTAATAATATGTCTGGGTTTGCAGGGTAGTTTTAGTTTTATTAAAAGTTTATGACACTTGCAACACAGTTTATAGATCACATACGTGCCCAAGAGTAGTAGTGTAACGCACAAATAAAAGGAGGAGAGGAGATAAGGACGAAAGCTATGTGATTGGAAAGGAGCAAATCACACCAGAGGACCCCCCAACCACCATCAACAGGTGATGAAAGTGAAAATATGGATATTACTGAATTGGGTTCACAGCCCTATTATACACTTTATTATTATTATACTTTATGAATATGTTGTTGATCTTATGACTTACTTTTGAAGCGTTTCAGCCTACAAAAAGTATCCAATTTTTACCCTCCCATTTTTCAAAATAGTTGCTCTTGCTCATGTCTGTATCGGAACAAAAAGGGCTTCAGTATTTCTATTATGTGCAGAAAACTGCTGAATGAGTATCAGAGGAAAATTGTAAACAGAGAAGAGGAAATTCTGGATAAACCCAGATTCCTGAAATTGTCCAAATTTTTACCTGATTTCAGGTGGATCATTGAGAAGTTGTTGCACTTTATGTAAAAACAATTTTTGATACAAGATATGTATTAGACAAAATGATCCATGCAGAATCCGAAAAGTTGAGAATTTTTTATATTGGCTGGTTGGCACCTCTGTATAAAGAATGAGTGTAAGTTGTAGGAAAAGAGTTTCCAGAAGTTCTTAGAGGTAAACCTGTTTTTTCTCTGTACTGTATTTTCTGTGTGGATTTTTCTTTTTCTTTGTTGAATTTTTACATTGATTGTGAATAAATGAACTTACTTGTTTATCTTTTACTTTGTTGTTGTTAGTTCATTTTTGTTGCTCTGCAACTACCACAGGATGAAGGAGAGAAGCATGTTCTTGTTGCTTGTAAAAAGGGGCTTGAGATTAAATTGTAGGGAACGGAACTGCTCTCTTGCACCCTCTGAGAAGTTTTTGGTCCATTTATGTTTTGTTTGTTTTTTCCATTGAAAATATTGATTTGTTTGTATATATATATATATATACACACACATATATACATTACCTAACATGTACAAGATTGCCCTATCAGATATAGTACTGGAGTCCAAATGGAAAAAAAGAAGAAGAGGTAGACAGTTACAGAAGCATGATCAGGGATAAGGGAATCACCCAGGGCCCAGATATATGTCAAGGTTAGAGGAAGTGGCCAGGGACAGAAAAGCGTGGCATCGACTGCTGGCTGTCTACCTTGTTAATGTTACTCGTATACCTGATAGTACAGGGAGAGAGTAAGTAAGCAAATAAATACGTACCTAAGTAAAACAGCACAAGGAGGTAGACGGAGGAAACTCTCTGAGGTATAGGCATTGGAGATGAGATATTTCTACAAACTCCATGCTATCTTGTACAGAGATCACATAAACAAATGAGGTCGTAAGAGCCAAAACTGGAAACACCTTCAACTGAAGAAGACGTCTCTGCTGCTCTCTCCATTACCCCGGACTCTTACTTTCTACTGTTACTCCTCTAACTCCTTCTTTCTGTCTTTCTTTCAGCCAAATTTCTAATCTTAGGATAGGTAATAGAATATCAAACGGAGCTCCCGTGTGCAAGTTGCGCTGGTTAAAGATCCCTTGGTGGTCGTAAAATTGATAAAGAGTTGGCTTTCAGCTGCCACTTGATCAGAAATCAAAATGGTTAAAATCTGAAAATTAATTCCTACTTTATCTGAAAAATCTAGTCATTATACTATAATACATAAAAAATTAAATGGGCTACCTTCAAAACTGGAATGTCGTGTTTTACTATCATATCCATACGACATGGGGAACTCTGTGCCACCACTTTCCAAAGAGGAAATTTACTCGTTAATTTGATCCGTACGCTTTGCATAGCAGTCTGTCAAAATGATTTTTTGAGAAATATTGAAAGTTTCAAAGAGATCTTTGTACTATAAGTATTCTAAAATGTGAAGAATACAACCCAGGGGGTACAAAATGACCCAAGGGCGTACGGATAGGGTTAACACCAGCAAGCTGTTCAAATGTACTGAGCCTGGAAAGCAAAATTTTACAGGAGAAAGTAAAAACTGTTTCATTCTTTTAACCACTGTACCAATATTAAGTATTTTTTTCCAACATTATGATTTTTACAAAATATTTCTGGAGCACTAGTAACAAATACCACAAATTAAGAAACTGCAGTAAAAAAAAAAAAAATCTAAATTTTGGGCTTCGTACATTTTTAACAGCTGGCTGATATTACATTTCTTCTCTTTGATGAAAACGATAAAAAAAACAACCCCACAAGTCCATTATCTAATACTAATACTTTTAATGAAATCTTCAGAAGTACCGTACATACCTGTATACATGTAACATTCACAAGTAACCATAGAGATGGTATTAAATATTATATCCTTGAAACAAATATTACAGTCATCAATCACAAAGTGTGACAAAGCACAACATGGACATTGAACAACAAAATAAAGCACATTGGTGGATACTACGGGGTTCTCAGGTTTTGACCCAGCCACAACCTGTAGATTTTACAACCAGGAATGCCCCTTAGACAAAAATTCGAATCAGTGACAGGTCTATCTTTAAAAAAAATTCTCAACTACATTTTTTCCTCTCAGTCAGCCCAATGTTCTCATAATACATTTAAACTTCTAACAATATGTAGGCCTACATTAAAAAGCCAACTCTTCAACTCAGTTTGTGCCTAGCAAAAACTTATGTCAATAACACACCTGCTGTGCTGAGTGAGCACTTTCTGAATAAACTGGTTGGGTTGAGGGCAGCTCATGAAAAAAACACTATTGCAAAAAAAAATAATAATCTGAAAACAAGAGATGCCTGCACGTTGTGCACATCCATGTGTTGAAACGAAGCTTACTTTTAAATGTTGAAAAATGTATCTGCCAGAATTGGTCTCATTTGTCCTAGCAGAAGTCACAAGTCATCCCCGTATTATTACTTCTATGTTTCTCTTCAGAAATATTCTCCTGTGTAGATGCATTGGTCATCATCAGATACAGATGGACGAATTATTACTATATATAAACTAATATGAATTCTAAAATAAAAACAGCTACTTCATCTTCTATCACTATCATCACAAATTATGAACAAGAGCTGTGGAACATTGGATCCTAGATGAGCCAGACCAGTAATAACCCAACTTTTCTTGGGTCTAAACATTTAACTAACTTGCACTCACTGCTCAATATTACACATCACAGAACGTGTCTGTTAAATTATTTTTCTTGTTGTAGAAGTAAAAAGAACATGAAAACTTAACTAAAGTATTGATTTCTTTTTAGAATAATGTAAGTCTACAAGGTAAATTTTATATATACACAGCAAACCCCAAGCATGGCACAGAGTGAAAGGGAGTATTACACAAAAATTGTAAACATAAAAGTCTAGAATCAATAGCAAAAAAATAAAATACTTTTTCTCTTTACACAAATAATGATTTACAGATGAATAAATTTCTGAGAAGAGACAGAGCTTTATAAACCAAAGTTATTCTTGTTGAGACAGAGTTATACATATACATATATTATATTTCATTCATAAGGCTACACAAATTCTCATGTGAATGTCTTTTATATGGACACTTAAATGTAAGGCAAATAAATGTTATCTTTAAAATCAAGTGTACATTTAACTAATTAGACTCAAGTGAGGCAAAAAAACTTTCAATGCCTTGACCACAGTGCTCTTGTGGATGGTTGGAGGGTGCTACAAGTAGTCGGGTAGGTCCCACTTTTATTTGGTTTTTGCTTCATAGTTTCTGTTCACATGTCTTCTTATTCATTCCTTAGATCTATACTTAATGACCATTGTTATACCAACATGCTTCTCTTAGTCTTTTATTTAAATTCAAACAGCACTCCATGGTTCATGAATATTTTCACTAAGTTCAGGTTTCACTCTGTCTCTGAACTGCATCCTATCGACGGGACTGACAAAATACAGCACAGAAACATCTATCATCCTTATGTCTCTCCATCTTATTTTTTGTGTTACTCTCTAGTAACACCTCTAACCTTCAACACTTATTTGACCCATTTGTGCTGCAGGTGCCGTAAAACTCATAGTAAAACAAAACCCCTCCTCCCCCGTCCCCCTTATTAAGTTATTATATGTCTTAGTATCTATTCCTTGTCTCTCACTTTTCCAGCAGAAAGAAAAAGAACAACTAAAAGGCAGAATTGGCTGCTAGTGATTTTTAGAACAACACTGTTATTTCAATCTTGATCTTTATCTGCACTAAAAGACCATTAGTTACTGTGCCGATCTGAAATGCTTCTCTTTACTCAAACAAACTCTCAACAAAAAATGTTGCTTAAGAACACAACACACAAGACTTGGACAGCACAAGTGCAGATTTTTAAACTAGTACAATCATCAAACTGCCAGTATGGAGAGGCAGACCAAACTGTGGAACACGTCCTCCAGCTGTGCAGGACACACAGAACCCTGAGAGAGGAATGTGGCCAACCCGATTCACACTACAGGAGAAGCTATATGGGCCAACAGGGGAACTGAGCAAGACAGTCCAGTATAGGATAGATACACTGGACTTCAAGAGGGATGCGATCGAGAAGAAGAACGAAGAAGAAGTTGTCCAGGGTAAAAAGAACAAAAACAGTATAAATCTTTAAATGCCAAATTGGCTCCCTTCACTGCACAACGGTGACCTGGGAAACCTGCCTAGACCCCAGATGCGACGTTGACTTGGTAAGGGTTGTAGCAGCGGTCGCCGGCAGACCATCACCCAAACCCAAATCACCCGCGTCAACGACTGACTTCCTTTTCACAGCATCCCATGCCATCTGGCGGGCAACTTTACCATCCATCTGAGAGCTGATGAACTCGGAGATGTCATCCAGAGCGTGTTCCATGTTCAGCTGCAGTTCTGAGACTCGAACTCCGTTGACTGAGGATTCTTGCTCTAACTTTGACAGCTCAGCTTCGTTGTAAAGCCCACTGAGCTTGAAGTACTCTGCCAGCGCTCCGTGCAATTTGGACTGCAGCGATTTCAGCTGTAGAATAGAGGGGATAAACTTAGTGGTTAGTAGGGTAGCCTACATAGCAGTACTTGTCAAACTCTTTATAGCTAACCAGCGCCCACTGCTGCCACCTTTTTAACTCTCAGAAGTCTGCACATCTACTGAGAAGAAACTGCATTATTGCTTTTCTTGTTTAGCCATGGATCTATGCTCCATGCCATATGAGTGTGGTGGGAAATGAACATACAGACAAACTGGCGAGCAATGCGCCTGTCAATACTGACATTAAAATGGACAAAAAAGATGTCGTGAAGGCCCTTGCCACCACATTTGAAGATGAGGAGATTGAGCATGACTATGTGCCAATCTTATGACTTGAAGAACTGGGTGTCTTCAGAGGAAGTGACAGAACCAGCATGGTAGAGGGGATGGAAAGACGCGCTATTAACCAAACGAACATCTGAATGATCAGCAGATGGACTCTGAGGGTGGATATTGGAGCAGGGAGCGGAGCACATATGGCAATGCTCGGAGTGCTATGATGCTGTTCCCAGGATCAAGTAATCAAGTAAGTTTAGCCTATCTCATTCATCATGAATGTCTGCTTGCCTATACAACAAGTTATTTACCGTATCCTCATATATTTAAACTGTTGGGTTTTTTTTTTACAAGCTGGTGGGCAATACAGGCTTGTAGCTTGAAATATGCCTTTTTCATCTTGGAAATACTGACAACAAACCATGCTGCTACACTTACAAGTGAGAATATTTCAAGATTTAAAAGTCTCAAAGAAAGATATCATACAATTAGCGCAGATCTCAGAAATCTTGACTTCATAAGTGCTGGTACCCATAACATTTGCATGTATAATTACAATTCTACAGGGAAAATATATGATATTATGCAGGTGCATTTTGTCAGCAAGGTGTTCCAATATTCTCAGCCCAGAAAGCAACATTTTTCAGGAAAGAGAAAAAACCCAGTTTCATTCTTTTTACCAATAGTAATTGCTTTATGGATCTCTTCTTGCTTTTTCAGCATTAAGAATTAAGATTTTCACAAAGTATTTCTTGAGTTTATGCAACTGATACCACAGATTAAGAAACTGCAATTATAAATATTATAAAATTTGGGGCATAGAACATCTGAACAGTTAGTCGACAATTTGTCTTTCCTCCTTTGTACCTGTTTGACATCTGTGATGGTGGCTTCTATCTTCACCCTCTCGTCGTAGCTGCGAAGCATCTGCTCCTTACAGATGACGTAATCGTTCTGCAGCTGCCGGTAGCGAGATGCCAGTTCTTTGTTCTTCTCGATGAAACGAGCTTTGTCCACCTAAGGAGAGAACAAAATTATGCGGATCATCATTTGCGTAATTCTAAAAAGGAAGTAGAGAAAGGGATAGTGAGGACTCAACATAAAACAAACATGGTTAATCCAAAAACAGTGGAAAACCAAGAGAGAAAATCAACATTTTTTTCCTCCATCATTTGAGCAAACTCTTAAAACTGAACAAATGGCAAAATCGAAGAAAATCCAGTGGTTCTGCAGATTTTGGTGTGCTTTAGGAAGTGGAAAATTTACCTCAACCCTCCTAATATCGATGGTTGACAAAGGTTTCATTCTGCATTAATTTGGTCTCTGTTCTGGTTCATTTATCCCATTTTTTAATACTGGAAAACATCACAACCTCGTCACAAATGAGCTCTACTTCCTATCTATATTCTACTTCATGAAAGTGAACAGGTTTAGGGGCTTTACTTGCTTGGTTTTCTTGTACTCAAGCATTTTCCAACAAGCGACACCACAAAATACAACAAAGAAAATTCAAACCTCATGCTTTTTCAACACGTCCTGTCGATCTTTCAGCAAGTTGCCATGTTTGTTTTCATTTCCTCTCAGACGTTCTGAAGTTGGAAGAAAAAAGAATCAGTACAATTCAGACATAACAATCAGGAAAAAAATTATACATGCCAAGTCAAGACAGAAACTTGTAGACAGCTAGTGAGGGGCATTACTTCCAAGCTCTTTTTGTGAGCCACACTTTACACTCAACAGGAGTGGTGTAGTTGTGGTGAAGTTCTTTGTATTGGATACAGGAGACATGTGTTCAATATCCATTTGGGAAAGACTTTAAAATGCATTTGTGTGGCATCTTGATGAAATCAGGCATTCTCCAAAATGATGAAATCGAACAAGTCAACATTTTTTTATGCCCCTCAGGCAATTTTCATAGAATATTTTTGGGGGCTCAGTACCTTTTATGTTCATGAAAAAATATAGGTGAGGCATCGTGGTGGAATCAGGCGCTCGTCAAAAAAATGAAATTGAAGAAAACAGCATTTTTCCACCGGTTCTGTAATTATTTTCTAATTTTTGTTTTTTTGCTCAACACCGTTAATGTCCAATTAAAAACACATTTTTGAGTGGATTTTACTGAAAAACACTGAATAAAGGAGCCAAAAATTAAAATTTTCATTTCTCAAGGACTCTCAAGCCATCATGGAAGTTACCAAACTTTGGCCGCTGTTTTCTCGATAATTTTACCTGTGAAACAAGGTGACCCTTTTTTCTTCAATCGCAAATATCTCAACTTCTATTCAAGATAGTTGAGTATTTTTTTGCCAAATGCAAGAAAAATAGACAAGCTTTAAGATGATGTTAATAACATTAAATGCCACAAAATTGACGAGAGCCTGATTCCACCACGTGACACATATTCCTGTTTGGATCTAAACATCTACCCATTTAATATCAGAGATAAAAATCTGCCCATTCATAAGTCCTGCTTTAGTACTCAAATAGAATAAATAATAACACTGAGTATAACATACTCATAAATACATTCCAAAACCCAATAGATACAGTGCAAAGTAAATGGTTATTCCTAAAAAAAGCCATGAAAAAACCCACAAAACATAACAGTACATAGAATGCAAAGGTCACACAGGAGGTCAGAAGTGAAATAAGTGTCTAACTATTCTTGGAAAAATTCATACAAGTCTGTTTGTGCCATCCTGAAACCTAGGAAGTAATATTCCAGAGCAGTCATCATCATCACCATCTATTTCCAAACAATCTTCCAGTTTTTATTTTCGCTTTTTTTACTTGAAGCGAAACATTTACTATCATGTTAACACATTTTCTACATAACTTGCTAATATCCAGCACCAAATTGTGACACGCGACAAAAAAAAAGAAGAAAATTAAGGACAGAAGAAAAAAGAAAACTAATCAAGTTGTGCCACGTACCCAACGTCTCGTTGTACTGTTTTCTCAGGTCTTCCTCAATCTTTTTCCCTGCCTCAATTTGCAGGTTCAGTTCATCAAGTTCCGCACTGTTGGATAGAAAGAATGGTAAAGATGCAAGCGACAAGCTCTCAATAGTCACCTGCCACAATGGATGGCCGTATTTGTCCCCTGGTGCCCCCCACTCCTTGCCACAATTCAGGCCTTCATCTTCCCAGGTATCTGGTCTGATGTTTCATTTCATGAAGTTTGTTTAATTTTTCCCATTATATTTCTTTTGTAACATGAGTGAACATTTTACTGACAATTACTTGTCCAAAGTTATATACAACTGCCACTACTACGTTAATTACATCATCTGTAAAGCAGTTTTATTTCCATACCCTCAAAATGATTAATTGGGTAAAAAATCAATGACATCCAATCAGTTTCAACTGCAGCAAAAGAGAATACGTTCTGAATGAGTTAATAATCATATCAAAAACATCTTTTTTTAGTTAGAGTTTTACGGCACTTGCAACACAATAAGGTCATATATAAGTGCTGAAGATTAGACGAGGTGTTACAAGAGAGTAACAAATATAAAAAAGAAGGAGGGGAGATAAAAACGATAGATGTTTGATAGCAAAGAAGAAGCAGCAAACCACACCAGAGCACCCGTCAACCACCCACTCGAAAACATCTACAACAACCAGCACATACGTGAGAGTGGTGATGGCTTGTTCCGACGTCCTCACGGACCGCTCCATCATGCCCTGAGCGGCGTCCATCTCCTCCATCTTGTTCTTCATCAGCTGAGTCCGCCACTCCATGTGGTCCAGCTTCTTGGTCAGGTCAGACACCTCAGCCTGGACAGGCAGTTTTTGGTTAGCTCTGCCCCCGTGGTTTTATACACCCCGCATAATTTAACAAAATTTGATTATTTTTTGCATCTGATTATTTTCCTTTATCTTTCTTTGTTGAAATTAACAGAATTGCATAATTTCACACTTTTGGGCTCATTTTGCATAATTTCAGAATCTTTCTTGCATAAAACGACGGGGACAGGTTTAGCTTTGGTAAGAGTTTTATGGCACTTGCAACACAAATAAGTCGAATAAGTGAGTGCCTATGATTAGAGGTGCTTCTAGAGAGTAACAAACAAAGAAAAGAAGGAGGAAAAATAAGGATGACAGTTTTTTTACACAAACGACAGAGCAAACTATACCAGAGCACACGCTGATCACCCACAAATAAGTCATGTAAGTGAGTGCTAGAGAGTAACATTCAAAGAAAAGAAGTAGGAGAAATAGAAACAAAAGTTGTGTAATAGGAAAGAAAGCGCAAATCACACTGTAGAATCTGCCAACCACCCACAGCCTGGAGTCAGATATTAATAATAATGATAATAATAATAAAAATAAAAATAATAATAATAATGATGAAGAAGATGATGATAATTGGAATTCACACAGTTAAATAGCACCTAGTTCCTAGAGGCTTTAAGTTTAAGCGCTGTATGATGCAGAATTATCACCCAAATTAACTGAGAAATCAAAAACCAGAAATTGCACCACACTACATATCATCTAAAGTTTTTTCTACCGTGAGCATCTGATGGCGAGGTTCAATCCTCCCCAAGGTCTGGTGGAATCTGTCGCTGCTCTCCTGGTGCTGGTTCTGAGTCTCCTCCAGCTTGCTTTTGAGGTCGTTCATACGCTGGAGACACAGCAATATTGTAAGTGTATAAAATATATGTATATCTGTCTCTATATACATAAACAGACAAACTTACTCTTGTGACCACCTTCACCAGATGACTGCCTGTACAAACAACCACTTCCCACAAGCCCGTTGCATTTGTTCCATTTCATGATACTGACCAATTTGACCACAAGTTCAACTTTCATATTTTATCAACCAACAGCCCCCAAAACCTGTCCAAGATGACCACACAAACAAAAACGTTTCATATATTCAGAATATTCCAGCTGCCGATGACGGCATCAGTGAGGAAATGTAAACCAAAACAAAACCAACCCCCCCCCCCCCCCCCGAAAACAGAGCAAGTTGCGAGCGTCATAAAACCTCTACTAAAACAAACAAAACCAAAGTGAAAATCCTAAACCTCCCTGCTCCCCTCCCTCCAAAAAACAAAAACATTTCAATTGGCCTAAGCCTGCAACCACCTCTGGTTGGGAACAGCAATGTGAATGTGTTTTTTTTTTCTCTTAACTGTCTTCTAACCTGCCTTAAAAAAAACCCATGCATCTTAGACAATTACTTTTCTTCTTGATTATGTATGGTTGTCTTGGACAGGTGTGACTGTATGTATCAGCTCATGTACACTCCATTTCTATAATTGTAAAAAGTGACTCAATATGTACAACCTTTTCAACAGCTAAAGGGTGTGGGGGGGAAAAAAGTAGGTTCGAATCTACCAAACTGAAGCCTAAAAAAGCAAGATAACGATCATTAACAACTGTTCTACTCTCTTCTGTCTCTTCTATCACAGCGGATTTGAGCGAGGAATATCTCACCTGCTCCTTTTCCTGTTTGGCCACCCGGAGTTGTTCCACTTTCTGCAGCACCCCAGAAACAGCTTGTTCCACATCATCGGCCACACTTTTTGCCTTAGGTCAAGGATTTTGTACAGCAGAGAGGAGATGCAAAACAAAACCAAAATGTTACAAAACTATTTTACTCCACAAAGTACTCTCATTTTTTCACACATGTTGTCTAAACTTCTCTGTAGAGAAACTTGTAGAAAGCTGGTAACAAGCATTCCTTCCAACCAGAATGTTACAAAACTCTCTTACTCTATGAGTTATTCATTTTGATACATATTGTTTTTTAGTTTTTGTAAAAGTTTTACAGGACTGGCAACACAAATGGGTCTTACCAGCGCTGAAGATTAGAGGTGTTACAACTACAGAGTAACGTACAAAAAAAGGAGGAGAGATACAGAAGATAAGTGTTTCATAGGCAAGAAGTTTTAACTTCTTAATTTGCATTATTCATTGTGAAAACTTTACTACCGTAAATAATATTAAGCAGTTGTGACAGATGCTTACCAAAAACAAATGCAAATTCTAATTATCACACTATTGGTATAAATGTAGATGAGGCGGCATACCTTCCCTTTCTTTTTGGCTGATTCTGTCTTGACTTTCTCAATCTCGGCAGTGTCAGAATTGATGCGAGCTTGGAGGACAGTCCTTGTGTGAATCTCATCCTTCACTTGTCTCCTCAATGTTTCCGTTGTTGTCTGAACAAGATATTAGGAGAAAAAAAACGTAAGTGGCATTTTTATTTAAAGAAATACCAAACAAACATAATTATTCTCTATTTGGAAGTTACAAAATTAATCACTTGAATTTACAAAAATTAAAAAGATAAAGCTCTGGTCACAGGAAGGATAAGTAAAGACATGAAGCGAAAAAAATATTTTCACGATGTTCTTATTCAAAATTTTTTGGACACATTCTTTAAAAAAAATCAGGACTTGATTTATGTACTGACTTCACTTTGGAAGTTACAGCATCAATCCTTTGAATGAAAAAAAGATAAATGTAAAACATAGAGCTAAAGGGATAGGAAGGTGAGGGCAAAGACTTGAAACCAAACTGACCTTCAGGGTCTCTTCAGTTCTGAAAGCCTTATCCTGTTCAGACGAAAGCTGGTCGCGGATGTGGTGGTTGACGGTGGAAATACGATGATGTTCTTCCATCGTGTGATGAAGCATGGACGCCGTACGTTCAATCTCACGATTTATTCGATTGATGTTTTTCTCATCTGCAGTCTTCTGCCGATCACTGAAATCGAATTCTCTTTACTTTGATCATAGGTGATAAGATAAGATAAGATACATCTTTATCGTCCAGATCCTGGCACATTGGTTCGGTGTTTCACCATGTACACACACACACACACACACACACACACACACACACTCACACACAAGCTTGCTCACACATGCAGTATGCTTGCACTCAAAAACAGGCTTACAGTCACATGCATAGTATAAATGAACAGTAATATAAACAATAATAATGTAAAGCTAGATACATGCTCAGTATTCTGATTGTAACTCAGTGGTATTCTGATGCATGCTATCAGGTCATATGAACACCTATAACATGATGGTTAAAATGGAAGAAGTTTGATGGATGATGGTAAGAATGACCTTCTGTATCTTTTTTGGTAACAGATCAGAAGCCTATGTCTTTTATTTGTGACTGATATTTTTATTTGAGGGAACAAGGGATGTTAATTGTCCAAAAGGATGGAAATAATTTTACAAATAAATGACACAGTTCCACATGGACTTTGTTTCTTTTACATTGATCCATAAAAACGTTACTTACTACTGAGAGATAATTCTTAGGGTCATTCAACAACCTTCTAAAATTATTATTTTGAAAAAGATGACATTTGTGAACATGAGCTGAAATTATTTTTACCTAATTTTCATATCTGAAGTAATTTCTAAAGTATACTAGTTTTTGTAAGACAGCGTACAAAATAAATTTGAAAGAAAAATGACTCAAATTTTTGTGTTTTTCATTTACATAAAGTAGTCCAAAAACAAAATTTCAACCACACTAATAACAATGACATAATTTATAAAAAATAAATTCACTTCCTAACTTAAAAACATCCCTGCTGACAGACGAACTGTTTCTTTTTTAGTTAGTTTTAGTAGTAGAGGTTTTACGGCACTCGCAACAGCATAAGGTCAAATGAGCGCCAGCTGTTTCTTTAAATATACTCACATTGATTGAACTTGAAACACCAAACATACTGATTCTCACATTGAAATAAAACTTTTCATATTCTGAGAACTAACCAAAATATTTTATGAGATCTAGTTCGATAATTCCAATGAGGATTCCTCCTTAATTCAAGTGATGACATATCACAGTCTTTCCAATAAATGCTTTAGACAATTCTTCTCACCATTTTTTAATCTTCTCCTCACAATCTTCAATCTCCATGCTCAGTTCCTGGTTTTTACGGGAGACAATTCTATACTTCGCTTCCAAGGCTTTCAGCTGCCTCTCCAGATCCTGCAGCTTGTGAAAGTTCCGGTTTTTCTGTCGATCATCAAAGTTATTTTTTAAAACTTTGAGGCAAAATGCAATCAAAACAGAAAAACAACACATAACTACAGCAAGTAGGAAAAAAAAAATGAAATAAAACCTTTAAGAAAACAATACAATTTTGTCAATATGTCTTTGACTGAAATAAAGCCCCATCAAATATTACTACAAAGCTCTTCTTAGGCTTTCAGTAGAGGAGCAGTGTAAGTAGTTAACGAATCTCAGAAGAAAACTTTTTCAGTACTCTGACCTAAGTCTAAGATGTGACCACACTACAGAACAACTTATAAACTTATATCATGTATGGATGAACCGGCTCTAACCGCCAAATGTCCCAGACAATCACCTATACAAAATATCATCTACCGCTTCCCCCTTGAGTTTTTTTTCTGTATTATAATAACTCTGTCCAAGATATCCACCTGTCTAAGACAACCACTTTTCTCCTCGACAAAGGGTGGCAGTCTTACAGTACTCCACACTCCAAGACACAACAATGAGTTAACAATGGCAGCACAAACAGACTGAAGTAATGTAATTGTGATATTTCACACCTTCATTCATATGATTTAGATCGTTTAGGAGGCAGACTGCTACGACCCTGCTTGTCAGGGCCATCCTGAAATGAGCTGGATACAACATTCCAAGGGTCAAAAGAATATACTTTATAACCCTCCCCCCCCCCCCCCCCCATACACACCTTTGGAATTATTTTTAATTTTATTTTTACCCCCCCCCCCTCAATTTCTGCCATTGAAAGATCAATGAAGTATGTCTGCACTTGACTGATATTTTTTTTTCTTCTATTTAAGTAAAGGGGTTGTTCACTTACATTCATTTTCAGCTCTTGCTCTAGTTGCTCATTTTCATTCTCCAGGCGACGATGCTCAAACTCAGCCTCAGTGATCTTGGCTTGTAGATCCCGTACCTTTGAAAAGAAAAAAGAAAAAACATCTTTAAGTCACACATCAAAATTCTAAAAATTCACTAAATATAGACGATCAAACCTCTTCCACTATGTGGTTGGTCGGCGCTCTCATGGTGTTAATTGCTTCTTCTTTCTTATCAAACATCTATTGCCCTTATCCTGCCTCCTTTTTTGGGGGCATGATTCTCCAAAACTGGTCTACGTACACTTACTTCATCTTTCATCTGGTTTACAGAGGAAGTTTTAGTTGGTATAGTGACAGCTTGAGAAGTTGCTTATTCTTCAATAAATATTTGTGTTGAAATCCCACTTAAATAAACATTTTATCTTGTCAGCACAGATGTAGGGAATGACTCAGCAATGAAGGGGATATGTCATAAAAAATGATTTCTTGTTGTACAATAGAAAAACAAAATTTAACTATAGAATATATAACATCTGCAAGATGTTAAAAAAATTTACAGGAGAGAGAAAAAAATTGTTTCATTCTTTCAACAAATGTACCTACATTATGTACTTTTTCCTGTTGGTTTTTTTTTTTCAAATTAAAAATTTGAATGTCAACAAAATATTTCTTAAGCACATGCAACTAAACCACAGATTAAGAAACTGCAATTTTTTAAATTTTCAAAATTTTGGGCTGAGTACAATTAAACAGCTGGCCGACCATAAACTAAGACTTAATCAAACTAGAAATCAATATCATTATAAGGAAGAAAGAACAACACATTTACCTTTGTGGCTTGCATTTCTTCAGCTGTTCTGGCGTTTTCGTTTTTGACCCGCAGGACCTTCAACTCCTGGTCATTGTCTGTGAGCTGAGAGTGGATGTCATTGACCTGGTGTACGAAGGCGTTGTATGTCATCTTGGCCTCTGTCAGCTCTTCGCTGATGAAAACAACATAAAGATATACAAACGTAAAGATTAAAATTTCTCTAATTAAAATTTAGTAAAAGTGTTATGGCACTTGCAACACAAATAGGTCCAGCATACCTTATGAAAGGCCTTCCCTATACTGCAGCAAATAACAAAATGTTAAAGACCTTAACTTTTTTAACATGTTACTGGGCCGAAGGGCACGCTCTCAAAGATGACTGGATCAACAAGAAGAAGAAGAAACAAGTAAACACATTCTTTGAGAATATGCTTGGCAAATGTAAGAAAGAACTACTCAGAAAACGTACTTAGCTGTCAGCAAAATCCTGACCCGCCTGCCAGTCTGAGGATTGCTGGTCTCCAAAGCATTAAGTATAATACAAACTAAAAGGTTTTCTGGGGTGTTTCCCTGAATTTTTCCTCTCAATGTCATGCATATAACTAGCTCAGTCAAATAATCACAGAGGTATTTTATTTTTCTTCTGAAGAGCCATACACAAGCAATGCTTCAAACTCGGACAAAAAATAAAAAAGACAGGTGTCATGAAGGACGGCTCAGCACAGTGGCCATTGTGCATTATGAAACACTGATATAATTGTTGTATGAGTATTCATTTTTATGTATTTATGTACATATAAGTATGTCATTGTTTGACTCGCGCAAGTCAAACATCTGTTTATTTTTTCTATTTCGCTTTGGAAATATTCTCCTCTGCAGATGCAATGGTCATCATCAAACGTTGACGGATGAACTGTTATTACTATGCAGGATCAGTGAAAGAAAAAATTTAATCTTTTTTCTTTCTTTTAAAGAAGTAAGTTTATACAAATCTATTCTTAAAAAACAATTCAGATCTTTAAAAGGTGGGAATCTGACCCAGGCTGAGAGGGATACAACATCCTAGCAGAAAGACCAAGATACTCGATTAAAATTTTCTCTCTACTCGGAAATAGAACTCAGGTCTCCAACATGCAACAACAATTAAAGTGCCTGACCACTACACCACAAATGCTGGCACGTATGTTTCTGTTCACTCCACAAATTCCGGCACGCATGTTTGAGTTCACCTGATGTTAGTGAGGTCATCCCTGACAGAATCAAGCTCCTTCTTTATGTGACCTCTCTCTGTCTCCGCTTTTGTGAGGGCCTCCGTCGACTTCATCTCTGTCTTGGCCTGTCGCTGCTTGGTCATCACCAGCTCTTGGTCAGTCTAGGAAATATTTGATGATGAAAAACAACATTAAGTACAGCACAAATCCTCACTCATCAGCAAGCTCTATGCAGTTTACAATCTATATTATTTCCTAAGCAAACCTGTTAGCACTATGAAACAATCTCAACTTCCTAGGGAGCATGAAGTGCAAGCTGCCATTTCAAAGGGGCAAAAACACTATAATATTGACAAGATCTTTTTCTTGTACCAAGAGTGTTTTATGTCTTTATTTATCAGGGCAATTTGTGGTGATGATTATTTTGGGGGGGGGGGGGGGGGGTGGAATTTTCAAACTGAAAAATAATTGAAACACTCCTTACCTATTCTCCTTTTTAAAAGAAGATGACGATGATGGTGGTGGTGACAAGGAAATGTAGCACTAACTGTAATATTGATAAATTTGAAGGACAAACACATTATTCTTGGCATTGATTGATTCCTTTACCATTAAGCAATCTCTGAATTTGCAAAGAATACTTCAAACAGTAAAGTACTTTTTCTTACATGCCTTTCAAAGCAAACCACTTAACAAATTCCACCAGAGGAGAACGGGTTAAAATCAGGGAGACTGCTCAGAGTAAAACTCTGTCAGACGTCACTTTTCAAAATGGTGTACAGCGGAATCCAACACTAAGCAGTCGATGAGCATGTGAAGCTCACAGAGACAACACAGAGAAACAAGCTTACCTCTCCCTGAGCTTTCCTGATTTTCTCCATAGCTTCCATCTCTAGAATAAGCTTCTCTTGAACCAGCGGACTATAGAAAACAGAAATCACAATTTTCATAAAGTTAGCAAGAGTAGGGAAGTATATGATAATATGGTGTATTTAACATCAACAAACAGCCACATATAGTGGGCTTCTTAAACAGAAGCATCAGCTTAGTTGTAAAAATACACATAATGCATTTAGTAGGACAAAAGATTTTAGGAATAAAGTTAATTTCTTACTTAGAGCAGACTTACTGCAGTCTCATGTGTACATGTAGAAGTATAAAATGATATGCTGGGAGAGAAATAATGCATCTGATTCAATTTTCATTGAGTAGAATGTATTGTTGTGGTAGTATATCTGAAGTGCAGATGAACTTGCTTTAACAGCCACCTGGCCAAGACAATCACCCATACAAATGACCATTTCCCTCTCTCCCCACCTCCCCCCCCCTCCTGCATTTTTTCTAGATTGTAATGACACTGACTTAGACATTCACTTGTCTAAGACAACCCCTTTTTATCTCAAGAATGGGTGGAATGTGTGGCCATCTTGGGCAATTGCTGCAATAACGACTGTAATTGCAGATAAAAGTTAAAAGTTGAAAATCATTCTGCGACAAAACGAGAATAGCCTTCTCTCCCTCAACAGGATAAGGAAATGACTTAAGGGAAACAATATAACACACAAACAAAAAAAGGACAGACTTACACATGCTGCTTCACAAAGGCAATGTCTTCTTTGAGTTGAGTGTTCAGTCTCTCAGCCGTACTGAAGCGCGTCTGAGCCTTTGCCTCGTTACGTTTTGCAAAGCTCACATGCCAGTGGAGTTCATTCAGGTCCACAATGCAAGCCTCATGCTCTAAAAAACAAAAGTTTATCACAAAAAAATGTAAAATTCCACATTTTGAATTAAAATTGGGATAAGTATCTCAAACAGAAGAACATCATGGGCCAGCTGCTCAAATGTACTAAACCCCAAATTTTAACTTTTTGAAATAATTGCACTTTCTTAATCTGTGGTATTGCTTGCATGTGCTCAAGAAATGTTTGGTCAAAATTCAAATTCTAAATGTTGAAAAAAAAAGGCAAGAAAAGACACTTAAAACAGGTACAATTGTTAGAGATATGAAACATTTTTTTTCTCCCCTCTGAAAAATTTCACATTCTGAGCTTAGAACATTTCAACAACTTGGTGACAACATACCTTCATGAGGTAAAACATACAAAAACACTGAACAGACTCCAATATCAACTTGGACAAAAAGAAACCAAAATATGTTTGATGTGGGCTAAGAAAGGAATCTAACACTGCAGACCTGAGAGCATTCTGAAACAACCTCAACTTCCTGGGAAGCATACAGTGCAAGCAGCCATTTATAGGTGCTAAAACACTGACATACTAATAAGATCATTCACTGTCTGCGGCCGGGAACCCATTCCCACCTGGGTGACGTGAAGAAAATTCGTGCAAAGGTCTTTCCCAAGGACACAACGTCGGGCCCGTGGCTTGAACCCCCGAATCCGCAACCTCACGATTACGAGTCCGGTAGCCTAACCAGTAGGCCACCGATGCCACTGATAAACAAACTGTAAATTCTCAAATAAGGTGAATGAGCCAAAAAAAAAGGAAAAACTAGAAAAGCAGGTTAGGAAATCGATAAACTCTCATCACTGCATGTGTACAGGTTCAAACAGACAGGTTTCGCATACAAACTGTTACCTCTTTGCACGAGACTTGGCAGTTCCCTCATCCTCTTTAATTGCCACTCATCGATTTTCTGTCGGAGTTTTTCCGCCTTTTCTATTTCTTTCATGTAGTTCTCCTGAGTGTCTTGCCGGTCTGACTCAAGCCGGGCCAGCAGGGTGATCACTTCGTCAATCACATCTTGGGCACCCAGGTATGGGATTTCTTCGACATCAATCACTTCCTCCTCGACTGTTATAGGGGAAAAAAGACATTGACAATCATCACAAAAGAGTGTTTGTGAAATAGAAACAAGGTAGTAGGATGGAAGGAAAAGAATAATGAAGGGTTACCTTGACTATGGCACAAGTCATTGAAATCAACACAATGTTCTTCACAAAGAAATGATTATGTTTTCGGGAATGATATAGCAACATGGCTTTTTCAGCAGATGGTGATGAGAAAGGGAGGGGGGGGGCAGGAGAGAGAGAGAGAGAGAGAGAGAGAGAGAGAGAGAGAGAGAGAGAGAGAGAGAGAGAGAGAGAGAGAGAGAGAGAGAGAGAGAGAGAGAGAGAGAGAGAGAGAGAGACAGACAGACAGACAGACAGACAGACAGACAGACAGAGGGAAAGAAACAGAAAGAGGGAGAGAAACAGAGAGGGAGAGAGACAGACATAAGGAGAAACATAGAGAGAGAGAGAGAGAGAGAGAGAGAGAGAGAGAGAGAGAGAGAGAGAGAGAGAGAGAGAGAGAGAGAGAGTTAGAGAGAGCTAGAACTAGAGAGAGAGCTAGAGAGAGAGCTAGAGAGAGCTAGACAGAGAGAGAGAGAGAGATAAAGAGAGAGAGAGAACAAAGAGAACTTTGCAATAGCAAAAGGGGACTCCTAGACCGGGATTTCTTTGTGTTCATGGATGACTTTAAGTGTTTGCTACTCGATTAGATAGCACTGTCTTAAGAATTTAATGATTAACTGCATTTTTCTATAACGAACATAGATGTGGTCAACAGGGTTTGATGAGAGTTGGAGAGATGTGAAGGCAAGGGGTCAAATCATTCTTCTTGTTCCTGTTCATGGTGTGAATGAGTGTGTATGTGCGCGCGCGCGCGCGTGTGTGTGTGTGTGTGTGTGCGTATGTGTGTGTGTATGTGTGTGAATGAGCATGTGTGTGTGTGTGTGTGAATGTGAGTGTGTGTGTGTGTGTGTGTGTATGTGTGTGAATGAGTGTGTGAATGAGTGTGTGTTGATGTGTGTGTGTGTGAGTGTGTGTGAGTTTGTGTGTGTGTGAGTGTATGTGTGTGTGTGTGTGTGTGTGTGTGTGTGAGTGAATGAGTGTGTGTGTATGTGAATGAGTGTGTGTGTGAATGAGCATGTGTGTGTGTGTGTGTGAATGTGAGTGTGTGTGTGTGTATGTGTGTGAATGAGTGTGTGTTGATGTGTGTGTGTGTGAGTGTGTGTGTGTTTGTGTGTGTGTGAGTGTATGTGTGTGTGTGTGTGTGTGTGTGAGTGAATGAGTGTGTGTGTATGTGAATGAGTGTGTGTGCATGTGTGTGTGTGCGTGTGTGTGTGTGTGCATGAGCATGTGTGTGTATGTGTGTGTGTGTGCGTGTGTGTGTGTGCGTATGTGTGTGAGTGTGTGTGTGTGTGTGCATGTGCATGTGGGTGTGGGGAAACACCAAATCAATTTGCCAGCACCTAGACAATAAAGATTTACCTTATCTATCTTACACTTCTTAAGCAATTTTTCAAATGTCTGTAAGCTCATGAACTATTAAAATATCTCTGAAACGATTCATGCACCTTTTTTTTCCTGCAGTTGTGTGTCACAAAAAACTTGAGCTGACATCTTTACATTCCTTTCCTCTTCCTTATGCCCAAGACTGAGCACTAAAATTAGATTTTTAGATTTTTCATATGACACAAATTGTATTTTCAAAATGAAGTAAAAAATCTACTAGTCCTCATTTTTTTTTGCTCTCTAATGAAACGAAAGCAATATTATTGGGCGGAGGGCAAAAAAAGCAATGAAACCAAATGACAAATATATAGGTATATTAAACCAATACTGTGCGCAACATCTACATCATAATATATACAGTAAATTTTAAGCCCATTAATTACCTTCTTCAACTTGATGCGTCCCTTTTCCAGTGACGGAAAGCTCAGCTGTTGAGCCCGACAAGCGAGATGAGGATGCCCTTGACACGGTGCTCCCTTTGTATGAGGGGCTGCCATGAGAACTGACGTAAGTCTCATCTGGTAAGTCTTGAAACCGTAACTGCTTTTTGACTCCTGAAAAAAACATTTTGCAGAATTTTAACACTTACAACTCATACAACTATTCCCTGCTTTGTCGCAGGAAGTTTAGTTTGAAATATGAAAACATTCGCTTTTTAGCATAAAAAGATAGGTTTCAAGTAAGCAAATAATACCACCAGAATTTTAAGAAAAGAAAGACGATTTGATGTAATTTGTGGATATAGTAGTGTACAGGCAAGCATAACTTTATGACAAATGAAGAAAATAAGAAAAAACAAAAATTTACCATCTAGCCAGTAGATGTGATAACTTCTAAGAGTAAAAAATTTAAATACTAGACTTGTTTCCTATTTCTTTTGAGAGTAAGAGCAGTATATGGCATATGGGGACAAAAATTCCAACGGAGAGAGAGAGAGAGAGAGAGAGAGAGAGAGAGAGAGAGAGAGAGAGTGAGACAGTGTGTGTGTGTGTGTTCAGAGACATACAGAAGCAAATTGTCATGGTCGGAACACAACTGATGACAACAGGGGAAAAACGACTGTAGTCACAAACTGAAAATCGTCATGAGGTTATCAATTTTGAATGCTTTTTGACTATTAACTGTATTTCTGTTCAACTGTTGGTTGATTATTTTTATTAAATTTACCATTCAACAACACTTAACAATAAACCACCAGTCAAACAAATGTGAAGTTATGAGTCCATAAGCTTTTAAAATTGGCACCCCCACAATTTCTAGTTTGTGACTACCGTCATTTTTCCCTTGTGCTCTTCAATTGTCTCAGTCCTTTTAAAACATAAAAAGCAAACAAAATACAAACAAAAAAACCCCCAGTCCTTACCAAAGTACGTCAGCCTTCACACTTGAGCAAAAGTGAAAACGTCTCAATAATGGCATTTTAAGTACAGTTGAACCTGCTCTGTTTGCTATCTGCTCAAGAAAATCACCTGTACAAGTAGCCACTTCCCACTTCCCTCTTTGTGTTTTCCTACATCATTATGACACTGCCCACAACATGCACCTGTCCAAGGAAACCACTTCCCTCCTCGACAATGGGTGGCCGTCATGGACAAAATAAATATGTAGATAATTTCAGTTTTCTGACATAGAACCTGCCATTCACAAATTCTAGTGGTGGAGTGCACAAAAAATGAGGCTATATATATTTTTTTTTTTTAAACAGTAAGAGATTTGTTGCACCAAATCAAAATGTACAAAAGCTTCACATAATAAAACAAGGTTTACAACAAAATCGTAGGTCTTTGTTACCAGGTTTTCATTGAATGAGCGCATCCTCAACTCACCATGGGCAGAACTGTGACGGCTGCTGGCTCGGGATTTTATGTCCTCTGTTAGTCGTTTGAACCATTCATCTATTATATTTTGAATCAGCTCAATGTGTGAGACAGCTTTTTTAACACATGGCATTCGGCTCAAAGAAAGCTCGCAACTCCGAGGTCTGAGCTTGAGGAGGGAAATCTTTGGCCAGTTTTCAGGAAGAGGATACACTTTGTCTGGAAAGAGAATTCATTTTGAGTATCAACATTGAAGAATAGTTAAGTAAAGAGATGAATCCGCACCTTTTTCAAACATGCAGATGTGACAGAAAAACTTTCAAAGAAAAATATTGTTTGAAATTATTGTGTTTGTCATAACGGGATTTGATGGATGACCCACAAAGTGATTAACAAGTTGATGATAGCAAGCTGTACAGACCACAGGAGGGAAATGAACTCATTCAAGTCACAAAAGAATTTTCACAAAAGATAAATATTTAAAAAAAATTTTTAAAATGATGTCATAGATATAAATACATTGTATATGTTGAAGCGAACTACACAGTTTGTACGCGACATCGGACTGACTGTCTAGCTGCTGTCATCGAGAACGAGGAAGAAGAAGAAGAATTGCATATGTATCGATACTAAAATGTTTCCATATTTACTGGCTGTCACATTGTTTCATGTACTTAAAAAAAAAATAGGCCTGAAAGAAATTGGCAGTAAAACAAAAGTAAGCATGGAAACCAAAAATATCAGGTACTTTTAAACTTTACATAAAGGCAGAAATATTCTTTTTCATAAATAAAGAAAACTACTGGAAAAATGTATGGATTTTTGTGTCCTAGCTGTGAACAAAGACACATATGAACACTATCTACTAGCAAGCGTCAAATGTTATTAAACAGACATTGCTTCCAGAATTCAATACTAAGAGACAATTTCAAATCTTTCTCACCTTCGGCTTCAGATTCATCAACACATCCGGATTCAGTTCCTGCTTCAGAGACTGAGCTGCCCCCTGGAAATTAGAAAGAAAACCAAACATTCAATTTAAAAATAACTTATGCTAATCTTCAGTTCCCTTTGTGCATGTCAATAGGATACTTATTACTGAAGAATATGCAGGCTGGGTTCAAAGCAAAGCTCTCTAAGAGATAGGTAGGAGCAGGATTCCTTTACATTATTAATAAGAATTTTAAGCAAAAAACATTACATATATAATCAGTAGGCAGAAGAAATGAAAAAAGTGGGACATATACAGTTCTTACATCGCAAAAGCTCTCAATGAATGTTCCGCCACACATATTTATTATTTATATATCTAAAAAGTAAGTCGGATCAGTTTTCTGCAATAATTAATCCTAGCAAGGTTTAGCCATGATTAAAGTCAAACCTGCCCTAACGTTCAAATGTTCAAGATAATTGCCTATGCAAACAGCCATTTCCCACATCCCTTTTTCCATCTTTTATTGTAAAATGACGCGGTCTAAGACATCATCCTGTCTAAGCTAGTTGACAATTTTGACTAAACCCAAACATTATGTTTGTGTAACATTCTGTTCTATCTTGTATAATTGCAGAGTCCCTCTGTTCAGTAGTCAGTTGGTAAAAGCCCTTAAATCCAAAAAATCAGAGAGATATTCCTGCTTCCATGATATGTTAGCTATGGCTATGGAATTACCAGGGGAGGGCCGGTCGGCTTTCTTTTAAAACATAGCAAATTAAAATAAAAATATTAATTACTTACTTTTGGAGTGAACTGCACTTGTAGACCTGCTATTGCCTCTTTGCGAATCATCACAGATTGATGTTTTCTTTATCACACTTTTTAGCAGACTTCTGTCGGTATCCAATAAACCAGCTTCTTCCTGCTCCACCTCCTCCAGCTTCACAACTTTAGTTCCTGCCATGCTCATACTCTTTCTGGACATTCTGGTCGTGCTGTTGTCAGCACCTTGCTGTGCTACTGTCAGACAAAAGAAAAAAAATCAACCTAAGTATCATGGACGCTACAAGTTATTAAATTTGCTACTTATTTTATTTACAAGCCACAACTTTTCTTTGCGTTGAGATGTCGAAGTAAACTAGATTAGTCGATAACATCTAAATTCAATAACGATCAGGGCCGCCTCAAAACAACAAAAATCAACTTAATGTCTACAAAGAATCAAGTACAGTTCACTTGCAAACTATCTACATCTCAAAATCCTACAAAAGTAAGACCTCTCCAAAAACATATATCCATTCATGCTTTTCTCTCACTCCCACTGGACGTACATTACAAACTCGGTACATTTACTGTTATCCGTACTGTTACTCAACATACATGAAGAAACAATCCGCCATCTTGACGCTTTCGTGTATCCACGGACGGAAATGGACGGATTCACCCGAAGCTCGCCCCGAAGTTAGCCGATGAAGTCAAAAATAAAATCCAAAATGGCGACGGCCAGTCTACTTGGCGTATGAAAACAAAAGGATGTTTTTGTTTATGTTTCAGCATGTATTGCATATTTGGGATCTGTCTTGCTCACCTAACCAAGGTAAATACTTTTACAATTAAGGTATTCCCATTGTGCGTATATAATCAAGCTGCTGAATTAACTGTTTCTGTTGAGGAGATGACAAGACGTATGATCTCCCTCTCCTCAGCCATTGCCACCACCAGCTACCACCAAGCCGAATTCAGCTTTCTCTTTTGCCTTGTTTCATCTTGATCGGGCAGTTTAGTTCTTCAGCTTAACACGATGCTGTAAATTGCACACCGCCTCCTTTTAAAAGTCAATTTATCATGCTTAGTATACTAAAATACTTTTTGCCTACAATTATCTTTTGATTGGAGTCTGTGGTTGAACTATTTGCTCATCATCATTGCCACCAATCCAATGCCAAGCCAATGCCATTTGAAAACAATAAATGAAGATGGAGAAACAATTGTATTCAGCTGTGACGAGTATGACTATGGTGTATGATGTAGTATATGACTTAGTTCTCTAGTAATAATTCTATGTAAGGGATGTAATCCTAGCTTATGTAAATCTAGTGCAATACGTGAAATGAATCGAATGTGTGACTTCCCAAACTGACCGACTTTGTGTGCAATGAAATGTTACTGTGGTGTGATAAAATTAGAAACATACATCAGGAAAAGTTTCGCTGTGTGTGAAATTTTTATTGTGGTCACTGATTTTCATGTATGACTACAACTAGAAGTATGGTTAGTATGAAAGCAGCTTATGGAACAATATCTCAACAGAACACATTTGGTACAGGTTGGCAACAGTTTGCAGATGGTTATCAGTTGTTTTCAGTTGTCAGAAAAACAGATCCAATTATAGCATAGAATATAATACCATCCATAGGGCTACTCCTCAAATAAGGACAGGCGGTTTCATTAATAAAGTTACCTAATGTAAACTAGGTCTGTAAGATTTGTCCTCAGAAAAAAGGCAGAAGTGGGCTATTTTTCCAATGGATAAATCCATTTTGTAGAGATTGTTCTCAGTGTACTTTTGTGAGCTGCTGTATACTTACAGTTGAAGCAGGGAGTGGCAGCCCTACATTTTTGTTGTCCTTTAGAATAGCCATTATATTGATTAGTAGTAAAGCACTTTTCCTTGCTACACCAGTCCTTCCATCTCTACGCTGCTCCCTACCTTGGCTGGATAAGAGGGATCTTTAATGTGCATAAATAACTTGCACACAGGACCTCCAAGATTTTTCGCCTTGTCCGAGAAGGTTAGGTGTAGATCTTTCCTTCCAGAAGATCAGGGGTGTGGCTGAAAGACAGCAGTAAGAAGGAGCCAAGGAGTAGCAGTAGAAAGGCTGCAGAAAGAGTCAGGAGCCCAGATGAGGGGGCAAAGGAGGTGAGGGGATGGGGGCAGAAAATGGAGACGAAAGCAGACGACAGAACATTGATTGCTAGAAAGCAGAATAGGAGGTGAAAGACAATTTTAGAGAACATTTTTCCGTGGCTACCCGGATTCGAACCGGGACTTTTGTCTTTACATTTTTAGATTTTGTCAATGTACTTTTCAATTTTCCACATATAGTTTTGAAATGTATGGAATGGTATGGAACATTATGTAAACGAGCTGTTAAAAACATCTTTTATTAATTTTAGTAAACTATCAAAAATATTTTAGGAGCTCAATGTTTTGCAGTTTATTTAATTATGTTCACCTCTTTTGCATTTTGTGATATTTCTTGTAAAATATGCTTCAGATAGATACTAAATTATTTTTTTTACTATGACCATGACCCCCTCTCTGCAGAATGCAAATTTACTCAGACTTTTTTCCCCAGCACTCTTAGTGCTCCTCTCGTGTGATTGAATGAGAGACACTTATGGCTGCTGCTTAAAAATTTTGAAGTTCATCATGGAAATGGAGAACCAGTCTCTGAAGGATAACAGTATCTCCGCCAGTTTGGTTCCCAGTCGTAGAAGTGTCAGACAGTCAATGCGCAACAAGAAATGTAAGTTGATTCCTGCGCTTCAACAGTTTTATTTTGTTCTGATCCTCAGATGTGATTGTGCTGTTTTAGGTCAATATTGCTTGTAAGTGTTCGAATAGTATTCCATCACATGTAAATCAAATAAATCTGCGCAATATTTTTGTGACAGCTTCAATTCCTGGTGTGTCTATGTTCAAGAGTTTTCAGTTACAACTTGCCGTTTTAATCAATTTCTCTCAAAACTAAATTTTTAAAAACATTTTTATGTCATGACGCAGTGGAATCCTGAAGGCGCTCGTCAATTTTTGGGCATATGGAGTTATTGGTATCATCTTAAAGGCATTTGCCTTGCTTCTGATTTTTAAAAAATCCATTTATCTTTAGTAGAAATGGAGATATTTGCGATTGAAGGAGGTGGGGTCACCTGGTTTCAGAAGTAAAATTAGTGAGAAAATGGCCGCCAAAGTTGGGTGACTTCCATCGTAAGAGTCCTTGGAACCTGCAAATTTACCCTTTTTGTGCCTTTAATCAATGTTTTCTCATAAAATCCTCAACTTAAAAGTGTTTTTGCATGGACATACAAGGCATTGAGCCAAAAAACAACCCAAAAATTTCCAAACAGGTCGAAAAATGTTGATTTCTCTGATTTCATTATGTTGACGAGCGTCTGATTTCACCACGATGCCTCACATATGGTCTCAGCCAGTGAGATTATTAGTATGAGCCAGTCTAACAAGGTGAGCATAACCAGGGACCCTCTTTTCTTCTGCCCATGAAAATGCAGTACAAATGGAGAACTGGTATATAAAAACAAAGTTGTTTTTTTTTTAAATCAGGAAATGAGCATACAAACTGTTTTATTTGAAATTGGCCAGAGTCCTCATTTTAGACACAGGACAAGTCAGTAATTTAGAAAGCTATTTTCTTATTTAACTTACATTTAAGTGAGAAGTATGCTCAGGTATTAGTTATTGTAATGTACATTTTTTAACACTGTTTTCATTCATTATTTGATCTGATTTCTATCCTTCAGACAAATTTGACCCCTCCGATTTCAAGCCAAAGCCTAGGGCGTCAAACTTATCAACTGTAACAAAAACAAACGGACCTACTACATTATCCATCAAAACGGATGATGTTTTCACTATGAAGAGTTCCGATTGCTCAAAGACTCTCAAGATTTCCAATGGCCCACAGCACATGTCAAAAACAAACAGCAAGAGGTGCTTTCCTACTTTGTTTGCCAAGGGAGGAATGAAATTTAGCATGCGGGTACGTATAAATTTCTGTTTGACTTCTGTTAACTCACAAGAGGGAAAGGAACAAAGTGAGTCGATGGAGCTGTGAAACTTTGACAATCAATCAAATGCTTACAGGCAATCAGGACCAAATTGTAATGTGAAGCCAGTTTGTCTTCATAATGCAGTGGTCAGCAGATGCCCAAGTTGTTCCATCTTTCTTTCTCTACTTTTGATTTTAATTTGTTGTATTGAATTTTTGAAGTGTTGGAAGTGCATTTTGTAATGGTCTTGCCCTGCATACATTTTACCTTCAAGGTCATGTTGAGCAGGTGAGCTCTGAGGTTTTGTTATTGCTTCCAATCACAACAGCATAAAACATTGGGTCATTCTTCTTTTGACTTGGGCATTTATAGTTTACAAATGTTCATACCATTTATAATTGCTGAGCAGTTAAAAAAGCTAAATCCTTTTTGGTAAAGGGAAAACATTTTCTTCCCTATATCGATTCAGTGTATAGTGGTTAAGAGTGAGTGAGCGACCTTTTTCTGATACTGTGTTGGGATGCTTACATAGCTATTATGTTGTTGTCATTGTTGATGAAATCAGTAGATGTAGGATGCGTCACTATTTTTTTTTGACAGCCGAGAAAAAGAAGCAGCAAACGGTCCAAGTCTGTGGCAGCCCAGATTGAGCAGACCAAGGATGGATGCATTGACATGACGCCAGACTCCATCCTGTGTAAAACAAATCTCAAGGTAGGTCCAGAATTTTTGTGAAGTTAAATTGTTTAATTCATTCACCATGAAATGCCAACTGATTGGCTCAGCATCTTCCTCCTCATCAAATGTCTATATAAATGCTTGAACTTTTCTAGTTCAGACTTTTTGATATAGTATGTTTTTGTCAGAAAATGTTCATTTTTTCAAATTCCCTTGTCAATCTCTTTTCATTTGGTATGCAATATGTAATACTTTGCTGACCAAATAGGTAAATTAGTGGAGAAAACAAAACTTATATATGAGCCATTGCCAAAACGTGGGGAAAAACACACACATCTCACATTAGTGTGCATAAAATGTGATGCATTAATATTTATTCCTCCAAAACTTATACACATGTCAAATATAGGATGTAGAACCTGCATTAGCAGTTTCGGACCCCTTGTCAGCTTTACAATCTTGAGTTTGTAAATTTTGTGCCAAAAATGTTCGTTTTTTAGTGATTCCTGGAGTGTCATTTTGAGCACACCAATGCAAACTTCCAAGAATGTCCAAAATTTAGTATTTTTGGGTGTGTTTTTTTTACGTGTGCTTTGATCCTATGTTATTTGTCATTGAGAAAGGTTAACTTGCTCAAGAAATCAGTTTATTTGTTTGCAAATAGACGAACAATTCGGATTACTTGTGCGTCTGTCGTGTCGTCAAGGACTAGGTGTTTCAGAAAACACCATTTTTTTTCAGTAGAATCACCGTAGCTGGTTAAATCTCTTTGCCTATCGTCGTTTATTCAATACTTCAAAAGCCGCGATGCGCGAAAGGAACATCGGGTTCCTAGATCTACGATTTCGGTCGGCTGTTTAACATTCGCCGTTATTGTCGTCAATTTGCGACGTGCCGGAAGTCCGAATTTCGCCCACTTTTGTTTTGAACGGGTCATCAAAAGTGCCCGGATATAATTGTTTTCTTGAGTGACTTCCCCTTACCCGCGTCCCCAGAACAACGGAAGCAACGGGGGAAACAGAAAAACGAAAGTAGTCATTGCCTTCAGCGTCCGGTGACGCACAAGAATTTTGCGTTGAATGTGACGTACTGGGCTGTTTTGCGTGTTTTTAGGCTACTCTGTTGAATATTTTAGTGAAATTGCGGTGTTTACACTGGATTCCTGGAACAAGAGTGTGATGTGTGAACAAACTTCGAGAGATGGATCATTTCTGTGGTTATAAATTTAGCTTTTGTGCTCAGTGATGACGTTTGGGGTGTCGTCATGCAGCCGTACAAGACTGACTAACGTACAAGAAATTACATTGTCCTAAGAGCAAACATTTTTTAAGTAATGTGTGCTCTCTTTACTCAAACAAATAAACAAACATGTCCTTGTTTATCTGTCTAACTCAAAAATACACATTTGTTCTTTGTTGGTATGATATACCTTTTTCCAATACATTGTGTCATTGTGTCATCATTGTTATGTACAAGTAATATTTTTCATAATTGCTAATATCAATAAGTTTTCAACATATATTTCATACATGCAAGATTCATTTAGAAGCAAAATACGCCTTTATTGATCTGTGTATCTCTTAGTGCAAATTTGTTCTTTGTAGGCATGATTTTACCTTTTCCCAGTATGTTTTGTCATCACTGTTATGTACGAGTACTGTTTGTCATAATTAGCCACATAATTGTGATCGTCCACTGTCTTTGATATGATCTGGTATCTGTTTCAAAGCAAAAGAAACCTCTCCTGGTTTTTTTAAATTCTTAAAGTGCGCTTTTATCTCTGGAGGCAAGACTTTTGTCTTTTCCTGTACATTGTGTCATCATTGTTATGTACAAGTCATGTTTGTGATCACTGTTATGTACAAGTCAGCTCCATTGATTTTGTGCTTTTGCCTCATATTACTATTAGTTAAAAAATTGTTTTACACATGTGTTTTTCTGGTACTGAGGCTTTGATAACTGTATTTGTACAGCCTTTCACAATTGTGATGTGTTGTCAATGATAATGTCCAATGTGTATCCTTTCTTGTACATAACAATGATGACATGTTCTGTGCACTGCGTCATTGTTACAAAGCTTGTCATTCATATTACCATTATGAATGGAGTTCATAGTGTACAAAGTCTTTGTTTACTAAACAAATGGAATTTAAAGTCCATAATTTGCCTTGCTGCTTATCTGTTTTTGTCATCACTGTTACATACAAGAAATACAGTAGTTGCCAAACCAATAGACTCATATCTCCAAAACCGTACATCTCCTTGCTCTGATACTCTAGGAATATGAGCACTAAATGTCAATCTGTGACTGACAGAAAAGAGAGTAAAATTGGTAAGAAAATTTTTTTTGCACCACTGAGGCTCAAGAGTCTCACGTTTTGGCAATTGCTCATATGTATTAGGCCTGCACAGGTATTTGCCAGTGGAAGAAATTAGGTCCAGGAGGGGAGATTTAAAAAAAGAAATGAATGTGTTAAGAACTGAGCTGTAATACCAAAGATTTGGCCAGTGTGTCAGTGTGTGGGTGTCTGTAAAATGCTAGCTTTCACGTAATCAATTCTTCCCAGGAACCTGAGAATGTAAGTGCGCGCACGCACACACACACACACACACGCACACACATACACACACAAACACAAACACGGGGGGAAAAAAGTGATCATCACTGTTTGATTGTCTCACCGGCTCTCCCCAGGGTTTGCTCAACTACAAGACTTTCAACCAGCTGCCGAGCAGCTACCAGTACAAGCTGGTCACCCTCCTGCCCCAGTGTGATCAGATCCCCGTCATCAGCCCAGACGACCTCAGGTTGCTTTCATCAACTCATCCTTTCTGTCTGTTTTGATGCTAGCTCTTTTTCTGTTTTGTTGAGATCTTCTAGTTCTAAGAAAGACTGGAAGTTTTAGTATATTTTTGTAGATGTACATGTGTTCTGAGTGCTCATTCTAAAAAAGATGGGTGCTTAGCTTTCTTTCTGCTCATTGTGATGCAAGCTCTTTGATAGCTTCAACTGTGTAGTGGTAAGTAGTGGCGCTGCCACCATTCCCTGTCCGCGTTGTGACAACCGATTGGCCTGACCAGTCACCTGTGCACTCACCCCAAGCCCCAGGGGATGAGTAGGTGGTCTTTGCCATGCACACATACAGGAGAGGGAGGTGGGGAAGTTGGGGGGGGGGGGGGGGTTGAGGGCAACATAGAGAGAGTATGCGAAATAGTAGGAGAGAGGAGAGAGAGAGCACAAGAGAGAGAGAGAGAGCGCCAGAGATAGAGACTCACAGACAGTGAGAGAGATAGAAAATAATTAGAGGTACACAGGAAAAGATAAATGTGTCAGTAGATAGAGAGGAATCATTTTCTTTCTTTGCGGATCCTGACACAGACAACGACAACAAAGAGAGGTCACTTTATTCTGACTACACTTACCACTCAGTGGTAGGAGTTGCCTCAGTAAATTTGAACAAGGGACTCAAACTCTCTGCCTGCGGCCAATTGAGGCCCACAGAACCACATTTTGTGGCCCATACTTGACATCGAAGTTTTGTGTTTGTGTGGCCCAAGCCTGGTCAGTTTTTGAGAGAATTGTCCTCCCACCTTCCCTGAGTTTTCCTGCATGTTCAAGCGGACCATAGGTCTGTTTGGAAGAGTTCTTCTCCACTATTAACTTTAACAAGTCAAAGTACAGATCCAATGTTATTGATGAGTATCTTTAACCCGTACTGAATAATGAATCTTTGCAATGTAGCGATTTACTTTTGCCCGTCTGCAGTCCAATACAGTAAATGGTCCATTCATTTTTGGACTTTAGAAACAAGGGTTCATTTATTCTTGAATAAAAATTTTGCTGGCAGAATTCAGCACTGCCATTAAGGGATGAACAAGAAGAAGAGACTCAATGTAGTGGATATTTTGTTGTTTCTGTTTCTTTATCTTTGTTACATTACTGTGAGAAATAATTGTGAATGTGTTTATTTTTGTTTCAGGTTAAGTTCAACAGCTTTAAACAATGAATTCTTCGCTAAAGCTTGTGGAGAGTGGAAAGACCGGCTGGCGGAAGGTAGGTGTCTTTTTATCTGTTTGCCTGTGCATTGATCTCTCTGGGATGAAATGATTCACTCTGATCAGCCAGTGTTGATTCCTTGGAATTTTCTGAACTGCCAGAATTAAGTCTGTGCTGTCATTTAGAATTCTCGTAAGTGTTTGTATCATTGACAATTTTGCATTTAAGTCTGTCTTATTCACCATGCCAAATGTTAAACCATCAGCAACATCAGGGAACCGGATAGTGAGATTAAATGCAGAAAAAGTGGGTGTATTGTAAGGGATTTGATAAACTATGTTGACTTGGATCGTGACATGAGCTCTGGATAAAACAATTGTCAGTGATGCCACGGGGTGTGTCGTTCTGGCTGATGGGAGTTAATTTAGTCTGTCACAGGGAGGTTAATCTGAGATCATAATAGTCATAATAATAATAATATTGCTGATAATTTCTATAGCACCCACTTCCGTACAATGCAGCTTTAGGCGCTTTACAATACCTTCGTCTCAACGCAAAACACAAATCAATGAACGTACTTATATGTATACTCTTAGATTAACGCTAACACATAAGCAGACATTCCTACTATCACAGCACAATGGATGACACTTCACTTTGTGAACATAAAGAGTATAGCCTTTCCTGCTCCAATGGCCACCTGAATCACCTGTACAAATGGCCACTTCCCACTTCCTCCCTTGCGTATTTTTTACATCATAATAACATTGTGCAAGACGTCCACCTGTCTAAGGCGGCCACTTTTCTCCTCGACACTGGGTGGCTGTCTTGGACAATTTTCAACTATACTGCGAATAAGGACAAATTTTCAGGATGGCATTTGATATGGTAACCATAGTCAACAGCTCTTGAGTCATGGGTAGATCTTGTCGTAGCCCTGCTCAAGTGTGATGTTTGGGTGGTCAGAGGGTGCTCTGTTTCACTTGTTTCTATGACAAAATGTTTTATCTTACAGCCATTTTCTTGTAAATTCTGGGACAGCCCTCACATGAAGGTTAAAATGTCCTCATTTCTTGTTAACTAGAGGTCAGGTATTTCACCACTCCCTTACCGGCACCTATGGTGTAGCAGTTACAAAAGGCGCTTTGCTGTTGCGCACAGGAGTTTGGTTCCCAAGTGTGGAGAATTTTTATTGAGTATCTCAGTCTTTCTGCTAGGATATTGTATGTCTCTCGGCCCGGTTGGACGTGACAAGTAGTGTCGAAGCCCATCTCCTAAAATGATCTGAATTGTGTCGTAGGAGGCATGAAATTACCTACATTAACATTTTTTTCCCACCTTTCTTTTGTTCATCTAGGTGAGTTCACCTCCGACAATCAACAACGGTTGAAGCTTGAGGAAGAGAAAGAACAGAGTAAAATGGATGCATGGAAGGTATGAAGCCATTGGTTGTTATATAGACTCAGGGATGCTGTTTTTTCGCCTTTTTAGGGGGAGTTGGGTTTTTTTTATTTTTCCCCCATCATTTTTCATTGAATCCAATAAGAAGAACAATTATTGTTCACAGCATTCATTTTCTGTATAATCCCACCATAGTTGTTGTATCTATTAACACTTATATGACGTAATTGTATTGCAAGGGCCTTAAAGCTCTCACTAAATCTAAAAACTAAACTTTTTTATTCTCTGTCATGCACTCTTGCTTTACTCCAGTCATACACACAAATACAAACATCCTCACTCCTTCACACGCCCACACAAACACACGCACTCGCAAACATGCACACACACGCACATGCCTACACTCACACGTGTACATTTGGTTTTCTGATTTTCTGATGGCTATAACGTCTTGTGTTTCAGGCAAAGCACTTTGAGCCGGTGTGGGGACACAGGTAAGTCTGGAACTGTCAATTGTTTTGCTGTCTGTTCTAGGGGGGGGGGGGGGGGGGGGTTCGAAGGGGTGCCACTAGTAGGTCTTGCTCTATTTTTATGTATCTCTGCAGCAAATTACTGTCTTGTGTATACTGTATGCCAGCTTTGATCTTTCGATGTAAATTTTTCTTTTGTGAGTAGTTTATTTAGATCTTTAGTCAGAATGCATTGTGGTGTTTATATGTGTTGCTACTGTATCTGTAAAGCGCTCAGAGCCTATGTTTTTTAATTGGGGTTTAGTGGTATATCAGTATCACATATTGTTATTATTTTTATTTTTATTATTATTATATGTTCCTTTTTAAGCAAATTACTGTTGTATGTATACTTTGTTCCTGCTCGGGTCTATAGCGTTAATTTTTCCTGTGATAATGGTATATTTTGATGTGTTTTTCTTCAGCAAATTGCTGTCGGACGTACCCAAGGCCACAGGTCCATCCCCCACCCAACTGGGATCTCACCTGGAGCAGTTTGCAGCCGTCCCGAAGGCGTCGAAGCCGACGACGATCCTCAAGTCCAACATGCGGGTGTCCTCGATGATCCAGAAACGCCACCTGTCCCGGGCCATCAGGGCCAGCGTGGAGAGCGCTCTTCCAGCCGCCAAAAAGTCCATGTCCAACTCTGCGAGGAGCGAGGCGACCCCGTCTGCCCCCGCGGCCAATCACCACGTGGTCTCGGACCGCTCCTCCGCCTCCCCCCTCCCCGCCTCCGCCTCGTCGGCGTCGGAATCCTCGCCCAACTCCACTTCCTCCACCGCCTCCAGCAACAACTCCACCCTGGACTCGGCCATCGCTGCCAGCCGCGAGGCTCTCGCCAGACAGGTGGAGAAACTCAGGTGCGTTTACGCAGCAGTTTCTTGTAAGAATAATGATAATGACAATAATGATGATAACAATCATAATCGTAATAATGACATGCACAGTCTGTTAGTTAGCTCATAGATCGTCCTATATGTACACATCTCTTCACGGGTCTTTTAAGGGACTTGATCTTGATTGAGTTGACTGGGGTGTAAGAACTTCTACGTTTAGAAAAGTTTTTTTTTTTTTTTCAAAGAACTGAGAAATGGGTACTTTTTGTTGTGGTCGGTCAGGTTTTGTTGGTCCTTATTTTTTGCTGGTGCAAGATGTTCCTTTTTCAGGGTGGCCTGGAAAGTCGGAAATTGGTAGGAAATGTTTGTTTAGGTCAGATAAGTCGGATTTTTGTCACAAAAATTTTGTTCCGACGGAAATGGTTGGATAAACGTCGGCAGTAAAAGGAAATTTGAGGAAATCTGTAAGTTGCCTCGGGGAAGACCCGGGAAAATACATAAAAGTTTTCGAATATTTGAAAACCAAATCCGATAACGCCCGTAAGTTCATTTTATCGGTCGCGATCATTCAGCTTTTCCTGGTCTGAGAGTACGTTTCATGCGAACAGGCGGCTATGGCGGCAAGCGGAAGTGTACGAGTCATGCCGAGGCTCGATCGGGAAAATCTAGATCTACTTTCGCTTTCACTACCACCCTGAAATTTGCCGGTAAAAGTCTGATAACACAACATTGTTGTAACATGCAGTGTGTGCATTACAAAGGCTGTGTCGCTGTGAAAATAAATCAATATTTGTCACTTGTGTAAAAAGAAAAGAAAGTTATACCAGCGTCTTGTCGGGCTCGCCGTCGTGACCGGTCACTGAACCTGAGCGTTTATATGTCACACACATGATGATAGGGCGTCGAGTGAGTACCGCGAATGTTGGGGTCACTAAAGTTCATTCTAAGTCTGAGCGTTGCGAAGTATAGGACCCCGGGATGGCGGGATTATTAATTTTTTAAAAAAAGATACTAAAGGCAACACCAGGGGAAAAAACTGATAAAAAAACCATTATAAATTGGTAGCAAATTTTAGCATTAGCATTTAGAATTTTGATTGCAACGAGAGCTTTCTGCATAGTGCGTGTTGTGCAGGATTTGTGTGGACTCGGGATCCGTCATACCTTGTAAGCTGTGTTATTGAACTAAAGGGTTGGTGTGTCATTGGATGGGTGATAGTCGTTTGACCATGGAAAAAAACTCAGCAAGACAGTCTTTGGAGAGTAGAAGATTGACGGCACTTGACATACTGAAACCCAGGCTAGAAACACTTATTTTTCTTATGATTTTTGTGACTATATATGTGTAGACTATAATTAGAGAGAGAGATCTAGACTAGATCCAGCATCATGGAAAAGTGCTACTTCCTCAGCACTGAGTGGTTGTCCAACCCTTAGTATTCAGAATGATTGATGTAGTATCCAAATGATAAAAGCAAGTTTAGATGAAAATTTTGTTCCCAAGTATTTGTCATCGGTCATTCAGGTGTAAAAGCTTTGAACACTCACATGGTACCTCAAAAACACATGAAAGCCCAAACCAGCCAGTGTGGTGGCAAATTTATTCTTAAGGTTACCAAGAACAGAACAAGTGATGTGAGAGATACTGAAAGGAGCACCAACAGTAATATAATATTGATCAACTAGAGCAGTTGTTGACACGAGTCTTCTCATTCATTAAATGTTTTCAGGCTGAAAAATAGCTGAGATTTCAGTGTAGTTGCACAAAACGTGGCTACCTTGGAGCATTAGTCGATCTAATTGGGATTGCCCCAGTGATGTAGTCGGCTATCCTTAGATGTGTACGAAATAGCTTGTTCTACGTGATTCTCTTTGACGAGAGCCGTGACACTGACAATGGCAAGAAACAGCTTGACTTATAGTGGTAGGATTTTTTTTTGGTGTGGTAGGATTTTTAGGAGGAAAATTTCCCTGGCCACCCTGTTTTTACTCAATTCTTCTGCAGGTGTCAGGTCTGGATCAGACATTGATGATCATGGAACCCCACACCTTTCTGTTTTCTTGTCTTTCTGATCGGCTTGGTTTTCCTCCATAACTTTACATCCTTTTTACATTTTCCAGCGTCTCTTACCTTGCGATGTTGAGAGGAGGGGCAAATGCGTTTCTTATGATTGTTGCATGGTTATATTATATTTTTTTCTTTCTAGGATTTATCTGACCCCCTCCACCAACTTTTTCCGGGCCTGCCCCTTCCTCTGTTTTTGTCCTGCCAGTGTCTCAATAACAAAAGCAACCCCCCCCCCCCTCTCACTCAAAACCAAAAATCCCATAGCTCTTGTTCTGTCTGACCAAACAAGCTTTCCTGTTTTCTTTCAGATCGGAAGACAGGACGGAGATCCTGGGAGTGACGCCTGCCAAGAAACGTCGTGTGGTTGGGTCTGCTGGGGGGCCATCGGCCGTCAGACTGCCGCAGCAGACGCAGGCCCAGGCCAGGACGCTGGCCCAGATCAGGGCGCAGACTCAGGCGGCGAAGAACAACAACAAGAACATGAACGTCCTGCCCCCGTCGAGCCACAGCAAGCCCGCGTCTGCTTCCTCCAGCGGCTCCTCACAGGGCATCACCAGAACGGTCACCATGACTTCCACTGGCATCATCATTAAAACACAGGGCCAGACGCGGACCCTGGCTCAGATAAAAGCTCAGACGCAGGCCGCTAGAGCCAACTCGGTCGCCGCCTCCACCCCAGGTGGTCCGCCGGCCCAGAGCAATCAGGCAATGCGTAGCTTGTTGGCCAGCGGCCCTCTATGCAAAGTGGCCCCCACGCAGACGAGAACTTTGGCGCAAATCAAAGCTCAGACGCAGGCGCGGGCCCCCATCCAGCCTCAGGTAATCAAACCGCCTTCCTCGTCGAACCTGCTGTCTTCGGAGCTGAGTGCAAGCAGCACTAGTGGGCTGACCCCACAGCAGCAGCACGTGCCAAACATTTTATCCTCTACCAACAGCAAAATCCGAGCTTCGGCTGACCTTCAGAGTAGCGCATCCGATGTGAACCTCAAGCGATCCATACAGATTTGTCAGGCCGAGTTCAAGAAAAGTTTGACGAAATCTGCCACGGTCATTGGCACGGGAGGAACTACTTCCCCGGGGCCCAACCAAACTCCTCCCCCTCCACCCTCTCCTCTCCCTCCCGCGGCGTCTCAGACAGTGACCCCTCCCCCTCCCTCCCAGAGCCCGAGTGCCTCCAAACTCTTGTTCCCTCAGTCCTCCCTGATCAGCGCTCAGCCCGCGGGCCAGGTATCCACCCTCAACGTGAGCAACGGGCGGGTGTCAGGAGTTCCCTCCCCTCAACACCACTTCATCCAGCCGCAGTCGCCGGCTAAGTCTTCTTCTCGCTCCGCCACGCCCACAACGCTGGTCATTAACCGAGGGCGCGTTTCCCCCGCTACCACCGCAAAGTTCGTGTCCCTCCCGTGCAGCTCGGTCAATTCAGGGACACACGCTGTCGACACGGGCGGCAGTAAAATCTTCCTGGTCTCCCCGGCGAACAAAGAGTCGGGAGGTGCTGTTTTGCTGCTCAACAGCAACAGTAACCAGACTATCGGCGCGTCTGTCAAACCACAGCACAGCCTTGGCGGTGGTGGTAGTGGCGGCAGTGTGGGGGTCGTCAAGTCCCTGGGGGCTGCAAGTCCCTCTGGGTTACCGTCAAGCAATTCCCTCAGCTCCGCCATCAGCCCGTCGACGTCCGTGGCGGTGGCTTCGTCCCAAGTCCCGCGACGACTCCTCACGCAAGACGCTCTGCGAGCCTTCCTCAACGCACCCCCGCGGGCAGCCAGTGCCCCGCCCAACAACGCCACCAACACCAAAGTGGAGACGCCGACCACGGCAGCGATCGTCCGGTCAGCCAGTGTCGGAAATAGCGGTGGTGGGCTACCCCCCCAGTCCTCGGCGCCCTCCACCCCCTCCCCCACAGCCCCCACCCCTCCCCCTCATCAGACGTTCACCGTGTCCCTGGGCGACCTGCCTCAAGGCATCACCATTCAGAACTTCAACAACCCCGGAGTCATCCCCCCCTCCTCTGCCTCCTCCTCCTCATCTGCACACACGGCCAACAATATCCTCATCCCTAACCCTAACCAGATCCGGGTCATCTCGCGATCTTCCTCATCAGGGAGCCCGTCGCCCATCCCCGCCTCCTCCTCTCCCTCCCCCGGAGTCTCGGGGACCTTCAGCGTCCACAAGGTGGACCTCTCCTCCCTGTCCACGGCCGGCACGCCCACCATCCCCACCTCCATCCCGCCCCTCCGCTTCTCCCCGTCCCCCATCGTGCCCGTGAGCAACAATGCTAGTCAAAGCATCTCAGGGAAAAAGTTTGGCACAGCTCGCATCATCCACGTGTCGGGCCCGGGCGGGAAGCTCCTGCAGACGTCGGCCCAGCTGGGCAGTCCCCTCAAGGTGGGCAATGTGGTGAACATTCAACCCATGGTGTCGTCGGCCGTCACCCAGCAGGCCACGGCCATCAAGTCGGCCACCGTGCTGGGCGTGCAGCCCTCTCAGGCGCCTTGCGAGCACCAGGCCGGCCTCCCCAGCGACCAGGGCTCCGACTCTGTGGGCTCCGGCTGCGCGTGTAATCACAAAGCAATGGTGGTGTGCAAGAAGTGCGGGGCATTCTGCCACAACGACTGCATCGGCCCGTCTAGGTTGTGCGTCACCTGCCTCATCACCACCTGACAGCACAGGGAATTAACAAGCTCTCCGACTAATTCACCACAGGCGGCGCTGTTCCCATGAGCTCCGGTCGTCTCCGTTGGACAGGAAACTGAATGGAGTAGATCTCGGTTTATTTCACTACGGCCTGCGTGGTTCCTCATAGCTCCCCTCTTGACCACCTGACAGGAGCTGGAATTTATGAGCTGTTGAACAACTTCATTACTGACTACGCTGTTCCAAATAGTTCCGTTCTTCACAAACAGAGGAGAAAGAGGCTAAGATAGCACTTTGACATGGGTGGCTGCTGCCTCTATAAATAGATTAATAATGGTCATTAGTTTCGCTCAAATTGATTTGGATAAGACCAGAGGGCGATAGATACTTATTTGATTGATTGACAGCTGAGTTCCAGGAACATGGCACTCTGAATGCCAGGCGTGCTCTCCCCATCCCCAACCCCCCCACCCCCCCACCCCCCCCCCCAACTCTGCTACTTTAACACTTAATTTCAGACCATGGCTTGCTTACCTGTTTTAGTATACCCTAGATTAATCCCTTGTCTCCGAGAGTTGGCATGTTCTGTCGAATTTTACAGGAAATAACAGATTGTCCTTCTCAAGGTACAAGGCCAAGTTTTATGAATTGAGCCAGTATTTTACATACATATATATGAAGTTATAATGTTAGATTGGCATCAGAGTTCATGCTCAATGAACACAGCTTGAAAGCCATATTTACATACCAGTGGATTTGCAATGGAATAAATCGAGTTTTAAAAAATGTATTTGCTAAAGACTGTGGCTGGAATGAAATTTGAAAGGCAATTATCAATAAGTTATCTTGAAATTGAAGTGAAGCTGGAAAGACTCATTCATTTGCCAAATTTGTTGTCTTGAAATTTGATTGTTAGGTTAACCACATTTTTGGAGAACAGCCTGTGCACATGTGAGTGAACTTGAAGTAGGAAATAAACTTAGAAAATGAGATCAGTGAGCCAGACAAGAAGAATCCAATCAAAGAAGTTGCTAGGCAGAATTTGCAAATGAGTTGACTAGAAGGAGGATAGAATAGATTGACTGCTCAGTGTAAAACTGCTCCATATATATGCCACTGTGGAAGGTGTCGTATGATGAGCTCTTACATTGAGCAGCCGGGGCGAAGCTAAGTGGAAAGAACTTCCTTGTTCACATTGCTTTGTTACAAGTTTTGGGCACTACCTATTGTGTAAATTGGTATCTGTATCTGTGGTGTAGAGGTTAGATGCTATGCCGTCAGGCGCAGAACATCTGAATTCAGTTGTGGAATAGGGAAAATTTTGATGGAGTCTCTCGGTCTTTCTGTTTGGACATTGTATCCCTCTCAGCCGGGATTGGTCACGACAGGCAGGGTCAAAGCCCACCTCCTAAATGATCCGTATTGTGTCAATGGGGGCATTAAAACACCTGCATTTGTTTGTTTTGTTTTTTTAAGAAATATTATCTGCAAGTTTTCCATGTGTATGTCAGAAATCAATTGGGGTTCCTCCGAGGTGGCTATTGGCATTATGTTTTTTCACATTTGATATTAAAAACTCATTACATTCTGAGAACAGAGTTGGTCTTCTCAAGCATAAGGCTCAGTTTGCATAGTTTGCAGCTTCCAGAATTGTATTGTTGACTGTGTCTTTGATTTGAGAACATGAATCGAGGGGTAGGGGGGGCATGCTCATCTAATTCTTCCTTGGGGAACTGGTCTGGGTTTAGAAATGTTGTTGCTGATTTGTTTTGTCTTTCGTTCTGCTCAAACTCCTGTAACATTTTCATTTGGAATTATGTGGTTTTTTTATGTTTCTGATTGTGACATCCTTGCTGTTCAGTGGATAGTGTTGGAGGAATGATGTACCTTTGGTCTGGGCCCATTGTGAGTGGAACATTAGCCAAGAACAATCTCTCTCTCTCTCTCTCTCTCTCTCTCTCTCTCTCTCTCTCTCTCTCTCTCTCTCTCC
>NW_004797451.1:1132674-1133771 GCF_000002075.1 Aplysia californica
CCACGTACACACACAGACACAGACACAGACACACACACACACACACATTCACACAAAACATACACACACAGACACACACACACACACACACACACACACACACACAAGACACACACGTATACACACACACACACGAATACGCACGCACATGTGCACACCCATATACACACACGCACTCTTTCCTCCCACATTCTCTCTTCGACACACGTCTGTGCACATAACCATAATAATACAATAGTACGCTGGCACTCACAAACAGGCTCACAGTCAAATGCATAATAGAAATGAACAGTAATTATAATTATAAAAATTACTAGTGTTAGGGTAGATTGATCTATGTGTACCTTAGGAATCTAACTTAGATCTACAGCATGCAAGTCAAGAAACCTAATCTCTTTTCCATAGACAATGATCAGACAAAGCTCAAAAAGCTAACCAACCAACCTTAAAAATTGAACCAGGGTCTATTGCGTGCAAAGCAAAGCAAAGAGCCTAATCGCTTTTCCATAAACGCTGGTTAGAAATAATTCAGATAACCAACTAACCAGCCACAGGAATCGAACTTGGGTCTACTGCGTGTAAAGCAAGAAGCCTTCATCCTTTCTCCATAAACCCTGGTCCACAAAGCCAAACAACCAACTAACCTTAGGAATCGAACAAGGGCCTATTGCGAGCAAAACAAGAAATAATTCAGAAAGTCAATTTAAAAAACTTAGGAATCGAACTTGGATCTATTGCACGCATGAAAAGCAAACAAAAAGCCATAATCTCTTCTCTACAAACCCTGGTCCTGAAAGCGAATCAACCAACCAGCTTCAGGAATCGAACTTAAGTCTATTGCGTGGAAAGCAAAAAAACCTTATCGCCTCTCCACATACTATACAACCCTTCAGACTGAGTCGCCCAGCTTGTTACTTTAGTTTAATAAGCACGAGTGGTCATAGCCATTCTCATCTCCTAACGACGTTACTCGGGAATTTTGTCCACAATATCGATGACATTTTTCTGAGTCATTTTCTGCGAGTAATCCGTTTTCAGTCCCCATAGAGTTTGTTGTAGGAAAGAGGTTTGGAAGGTCCGGGTCAGGAAGGAAGAGG
>NW_004797451.1:1133952-1136452 GCF_000002075.1 Aplysia californica
GGGTGAGTGTGGGTGCGGGTCATAGAGTTGGGGGCACGGGGACGGGTCATGTGAGGGGACGGGGTTTGAAACAGGATCCCATGAGAGAAAGAGAGAGAGAGGGAGAGAGAGAGACAGGGAGAGAGAGAGAGAGGGAGAGAGAGAGGGAGAGAGAGAGAGGGAGAGAGAGAGAGAAAGAGAGAGAGAGAGAGAGGGAGAGACAAAGAGAGAGTGAGAGAGAGAGGCAAAGAGAAACAGAGAGAAACAGAGATAGAAGTGGGGGAGGAAGCTGAAGAAGTTAAAGAATAGTAGAAAAAAAAAGAGTAAAACAAAAGAGAAAAAAAAGAGGGGAAGGAGGTGTCCGGCGGGTTGTCACAAATCTGGTTACCTGTAGCGACCAGCACCAAAAAATAATCTTCCTCGGGTGACGGCCCCTTGCTGTTCCGGAAGTCCCGATGACGTCTGTCAAGGGGAGAGCACCGTGTGATGTGTCCCGCCACACGGAAAGGGGGAGCAACTCAAGGGAGGTAATGCTATCAGGGGAGCGCACTCGCTCTGATTGCTAACCGCGGGGAGGAAGTGCTGGGAAGGAATGTGAACTAAAGAATGTGAACTAACGAATGTGCACACGACCTTAGACATCGGCTACTGGTCACTTCAGATCGTCCGATAGTATTTCCCCTTCGCCACCTCTCCCCCCGCCCCCCACCCACCCACAAACACCCGTCCTTCCCTTCTTCAGTTCCCTTTTTTTCATCATTGAGTGCCGGACATAGATGCATAATATACATTAATGAGCACGCTGAAACATTTCCAAGGACAGCGAGCTGTAGCAAGCACATAGAGCGTTCTGGTTTCACGGTCAAAATGTCAAGTGCGTTAGAATGTTCATGGAACAAATTATGTAAATGACTATAGAAATCTAAAGTGTAGTACATGTAGTATGCCAGTAGGTGGGGAAAAAAAAGGAAAGGGGGTGGAGGAGTGTGGCAAAAAAGTGGAACGGTGGTGGTGATGGAAGGTTGTGAAGAAAAACGTGACGCAGGAAGAGCTGCAAATTTCTTTGTTTCACCAGTCAGTGAAAATTAAGAATGGAACACAAAGCCAGGAGTGGAGGGTTCCTTTTGTGGACATAGACAAAATAAATAAACATGGCAGGGGCAGATCCAGAGACATCTTATTTGGAAATCCGAACAGATGGGTGACGAGGAAACACCAGGATATTTAGGGCTTTTTGAAGAGCATCTGAGGGGAGGAAAAAATGTAGAACTGGGCCACGGCTCCGTTGTCCGTTTCAGAGTTGTTTTAGTTTAGTTTTAGTAGAGGTTTTACGGCGCTCGCAACTGCTTAAGGTCATATGAGCGCCAGAAGATTAGAGGTGTTACAAGAGAGTAACAAACATAAAAAAAGAAGAAGGGAAGATAAGGATGATAGGTATTTGATAGGAAAGAAGGAGCAAACCACACCAGAGCACCCGCCAACCGCCCGCTTTCAGAGTTGGAACTTTATGATGACGGTGCAAGACAGAGTGAGATCAAGGGTTTGTTTTAGGTTTCCCGTCCTCGTATCAAGATAACGTTGTTCTTCTCATTTCCTTTTCAGATTCAAGCTCTTTTACTTCTCTTTACCTTCGCATTTCGTGATCAAAGAACTAGAAGACAGAAGGTTTTATTTCTGATACACAATTATGAGAGATGGAACCAAATAATTCTAGTCTCAATCTGTTCTTTTCCTTCTTATCCCCTTAACCTTTCTTCATATATTGGAGGTCACAAAATGGTCGACCTGTATATCCTACTAAAGCAAGGACTCACTTAAAATGCATTGAGTGTGCGGGACATCTTGAACCCTGCGGCGCTCGGGTCACATGACAAAGTCAGGACAATCAGTTATATTACAGGAAGGATCGTCAAACACAGAACACATACTAGGGTTTTGGGTTAGGACTTAAAAGCTAAAAAACCAAAACCAAAACCAAAACCAAACAAACCATGGATCTGAACAAAAAACAAGGACCATCAATCCTTCCCTTCTCCCCCCCCCTCCCCACACAAAATCCACAGGATCCACCGCCCCTCCCCCTTTCCCCACCCAGCACCACCCCCTCTCTCGAGGCGCTGACGGGATAAACATCGCAATTACTGGGTTTTTTTTTTTTTTTTTTTTTTTTTTTTTTTTTTGTAAGTGTTTGAGACACTTGCAACTGCATAAGGTTATATGAGCCCGCGGGACAAACTAAACATTTTCAGATAGTAGGAAATTTTGAATTTTGCCCAGGTGGCAGCCGAAGCCTACTCTTATTTACCACCGACGGATCTTTAACGTGCGCAACTTGCACACGGGACCTCCGAGACTTTTCGGCTTTGTGCGAGAAGGCTAGATGTAAATCTCTCCTACCAGAAGACCAGGAATGTGGCTGAAAGACAGCACTAAGAAGGAGCCAAGGAGTAGCAGTAGAAAGGCAGCAGAAAGAGTTATGAGCCCAGAGGAGGGGGCAAAGAGGGTGAGGGGGGGGGGCAGA
>NW_004797451.1:1137843-1140463 GCF_000002075.1 Aplysia californica
CATAACCCCAACAAACACAGAAAACACGCAACCCCCCCCCTCCCATCAAAAACCCCACAACAAAAAAACCCACTTACCTAAACCATAACCCAAAACAAGACCTCCCACAAGCCAACAAGCCCAGAAACACAACCCAAAGAAAGGAAAGAGAACATTCCATAAGTTTCTATTCTTCTACTCCGCCATGTTTCCACTTCTCTGATCTGCCGCCACCCATTGATATTCAAGACAGACTCCGCAAATTTGTTTTGAGTCCTGTGCTCAGTTCCCGCGCTCGGCGCAGCCCCCTGGCTCTGTCCTGTTTTGGCGGGAAATCAATTCTTACTTTGAAGAGCTCCTGCGCCAGTATTAACGCGTTTGGCGACCCGGAAACAGGGTCCGGAGATGATGAGAGCTCTCTTTACAGGATATTTAGGACATTTTGGAAATGCCCCCCCCCCAAACAAACAACCAAACAAACAAACAAACACACAAAAAACAAAACAAAAAACCAAACGAACCCAAACAAACAAACAAACAACAAAACAACACACACACCAAAACCCCCCCCCAAAACAAACAAAACAACAACACCACAACAAAAACGAAACAAAAACCTGCTAGTGGCACAAAAAAACAAACCTTTCGTTCACAAACAGACAGCCCTCTTTTGGAAGTAGCTAAAAAGCCTCTCTCTCAAACAAGTACCCTGTAAAGAGGGTTTTCGCGACTCTCAGATCCCGTCTGGTGTTGACGCCGACAGCCCTTCTGATGTCATGTCGCTTTGACTTATTTGTTGGTTATTTTTTCTGGGGTTTTTCCTCCTAAGTTTTCGTTTAACGCCCCATTAGACACATGTAAGTGGTTTTGAAGAAATGTCCATATTTTTGTCTATCTATCTATCTATCTGTTTATCTATCTATCTATCTATCTATCTATCTATCTATCTATCTATCTATCTATCTATCTATCTATCTGTCTGTCTATCTGTCTGTCTGTCTGCCTGTCTGTCTACTCTAAACTGATAGAAAATCTTTTAAGGAATGTTACCTAAACCTCACTCAGAATAGAACCTCACCTCTCAACAGGTACGCCAAAATGGTTACCAAAAATGCCTCAAAAACCGGGGGGTGGGAAGAGATAAAAAAAACGTTGACTGTTGACTCTGGTCGTGTTTGTCTTTTATTGTCATTTTCAGAGACACATTTTTCACATAATATACGTCGTTTCCACGACCCCTCCTTCTTCGACAACAACTTTGTTTGATTTAGCTAGATACAAGCAAGCAGATCAATGCAATACCAATAATTTTACCAGAACAAAAAGCAAAAAGACAGACAGAGTAGAGGAGGGGAAAAAAAAGGATGGACAGCCAAGAACAATCTTCTATCTGAGGACCTAACTTATCCGGTCAGCAACGACTCTCGCATTGACTCTCGCATTAATTTCCTTCTGTAAAAGCCTTTATTGATGAGTTTGTTTTGTCCGCGGTAGTCTCCTGTCTACAGACCTTGTTTGGTCAGGAGTCAATGAACTCTGACGAAGCAAAAGGAACAATTTTCACGCTCTGGTCAGTTTCTGATTTCATACTTCCCATTTTTAATAAATGAACTTAATTAAGTTTAAGACACAACCAACCAACCAATAAACTAAAATTTAAAAGAAAACTCAAAACTTGCGCAAATTATTAGGTTAAAACAATTCATAACTGGGTTAATTTAACGACTTTCAATAAAGTAGTGGAATATCAATAGGTGATAATTTACCCATCTTCCACCCCCTACTTCTGTTCAAGTACCAAACCCCACATATTTCTACTCTCTCGCCCTATTGTAAATTATGTTCTTGGTGTATGAGTCAGAGGCTATGTTTAAAGGGAATAACTGATTTTCGAAAAGAAAAATGTTATGGTAATTTAAAAAAAATTTCACTTACAAAATAGTTGTTGTTATCATTCTTAGGTAAGAGTTATCTATAACAATTACGTTTGCGTAAAGAATAAGGTAACTGCCACTTCGTCAAGGTTACTCTAAGACTTGTGGTATTTGGGTTAGGGTTATAATGGTTCGTATGCTTCTACAGGATTATGATTTTGAGTAACGGTTATGGTGATATGTTAGTTTTAGGATTATGGTTATGATTTTAGCCTTATGGTCATGCTGAACCAGCGTCTTTTGGAATGACATGTTCTATTTCCACACACATCCCTGTTTCTCTTTCTGCAAAAACGATTGCTTTTATCAATTTTCGCGTAAAGTTGAGCATTTCTCCTTAGGGGTTCCAGTGTTCGGCTTGCTGTCAAACGCTCACGGAATGAAAAGCGAGGATACGCCTTTGATAATTTGTATTTCCACGACAAATATCTCATCCACACTCTCCTTTTTTTGTCCGTGCAACAAGGGAAAAAATGAATACAAAACCGGTAGAGAAGGAATATGTGGAAGACAGGGACATTTGCATAACAAAATGTGACGTAAAACGCCCAACAGGGTATAACTGGGGGAAAGGGGTAAGGGGGGGGGGAGGTTGGGGGGATGAGAAAAGAGGTGTAGCGCTGGACCGTATAGGAGAGGTATTCTTGATATATTAACAATGATACGTACATATCTAGTAAACGATTTTTGAAGGGGAGGGATGGGGT
>NW_004797451.1:1140563-1142911 GCF_000002075.1 Aplysia californica
GGAAGTGAAGAGTGGGGGATGAGGGTGGAGGGTGGATGGTGGAAGAGGTCTCTTATAAAGAGCAACTTCTCTTTCAAAACTCAATATTGATGTGGTCAGCTTTTTGTCTCAAATGACATGCAAATGGATGATGATTTTTAGTTAAGTAAAAATTCCAAGTTTTTTGTTGTTGATATCAAAAAGGCCTTCAGACAGCATGTGTATTTTCATGTTTGATTAAGCGTGTGTGTACGTACACATGTTTCTCTCTCTCTCTCTCTCTCTCTCTCTCTCTCTCTCTCTCTCTCTCTCTCTCTCTCTCTCTCTGTATAAATGAGAGTGTTCAAAAGTGTATCCCCGCTTGCATGTTTTTGACATTGTAGAGGGTCACGTCCATCAAAATAAAATCTCCAGAATCTTCCCACTGACAAACCCAACCCAGACTAAACCAAAAGTAAAAAGTACACCAAATCGGCGTTAACCAGGTCGGCACGTCCTACCGGGTCTTACCTTTGTACTCCATATCCGGGGTAATTTGTGACGTCACAAGCTCCATCATGGAGCACAGAGCCAGCAACAGAAGCGGTGTCAGAAACTTGACACGTCTTGTTGTACTGTTACGTGACCACATGGATGTCGTGCGCATGCACAAAGATGCTGCTGCTGCTGCTGCTGCTAGTGATGGTGCTGATGGTGGACAGGTCATCTTGGCGCCAAACCACAGGTAATGATCCAAGTTAGAAATGCTTTTTATCACACTTGGCGAAATGCGTCCGTTTCTACACTGACTTGTTTTAAAAAGCCAACTCCACAACTCCTCTATAGTTTTATTTTTGGTGTTCCTTTTAAACTATTTATTTGAATAAAACGCAATTAGTACACTCGACGGAATGTGATCGAAGTCACACTGACTTATTCTTAAAACGAAAAAAAAGAAGAAAAAAATGTAATACGTTACAATAGGTCTTGTTTTGTTCTGGTGTTCTGTTTTGCTTGTTTGTTTTAATAAAACACTATGATTGCACTTGACAAGATTTCAATTTTTACGTAAGGGTCCTGACTAGGTTAAACAATGCCCCCCAAAACGACCACACTTCAAGTTTCGTTTTGATTTTCCTTTTTTTCAGTTTATTTGAGTAGACTCAAATCTAAAAAGTTATTTGAGTACATCCAATTACGGCTTCAACTGGAGACAAAAGTGACGGACCACAACTAGGCGTTTTAGATGTTTTTTGTTTGTTTTTTAAAAGGATTTTTCTAATTTGAAAAACAAACAGGAAGCTATAGAGATACAATAAGAGACGAGGCAATCACCCAGGGCCTGGATGTGCCGAGAATGGAGGACGTGGCCAGGGACAGACAAGCGTGGCGTCGACAGCTCTCCGCCTTAATACATCGCGGTATAAGGAGAGAGTAGTAAGTAGGTAAGATTATTCTAATGATCATCACCATCCCGAATAGCTGAAAAGAATGGTGGCCGCATGGACAAGTGATTAAAATGACAAATACCAGGAGAAAAGTTCTAAAGGGCCATTCAATGAAAAATGAAACCGCAGCGACAAAGTAACGCAGGGGTTGTTATGAACTGCTGAAAAAATCATTCTGATCAGGGATATAGAGCTATTTTTTTGTTTGAAAAAATTAGAGACAACCTTCCTCAAACAAAACAAACAAACAACCAACCAAAGAACTAATCAACCTAATAAACACACAAACAAACAAACAAAACCCCCCACACAAACAAACAAACACACAAACAAAAACATACACAAATACACAAGCAAGCAAACAAACAAACAATAAAAAGGCTCTATCCCTGCTCATAATTTTTCTTACAGCATATTGTGTAACATTTATTTTCAACCTTTGGACAAATTCGTTGTGAAACTAATTATAAGATAACTGTAATGGTCTTTTATTCAGAACTAAAGCAGAACTGTTTATGTCCCTAGAAGCGGACAGGGCGGAGTCTTGTTTCAACAAATTCGTAAGCAACTTAATTACATTTTAAAAAGTATTCCCCTCCCCCCTCCCCCCCACATCCTTTTCCCCATAAAGAAATGGAAAAATGAACTTTTTTCTACTCTCTTCAAAAGTTGAAATTCGTACAGATTTCATGCTATGCCTGTCAACAATGTCGGATTTTGACATGGAAAGGGCACGCGAGGGGCATGTGAAATGCTCTGTATCACGTAAGGTTTAGACAGCTTTTTTCACCTCTGTCACGAAATGGAGAGATGCTTTTTCTCTCCAAAATATGACAAACATTTCACTTTGACTTTGAGTTGGAGTTGAAGTAAAGAGATGCACATCGACACGACAACCTTCATTTCGTTCTGGACACGCCTCCCCCTCCCTAAAAACATAAA
>NW_004797451.1:1143889-1147301 GCF_000002075.1 Aplysia californica
GGTAGGTAGGTAGGTAGGTAGGTAGGTAGGTAGGTAGGTAGGTAGGTAGGTAGGTAAGTAGGTAGGTAGGTATGTGTATGTGTCTGTGTGTATTTATCTACGCGTATGAGTGTATATATTATTATGTGCGCGTGCTTTCATGTGTGTGAGTAAGTTAAAATGAGCGTACGCTCTCCCACACATGTGAATAATGTGTATGTCTGTGGGGGCGGGAGGCTACTCCTGTCAGCATAAAGATTTATCCATGTATTTACTTTCCTGCTGCCGAATCTGCTGAATTCCCTCCGCCAATACCACCCAGAAGCAGAATCAATCAATCACATCTTCGCTTGATGTTATCTTACGACCCCACACCACACCTCATGGCCAGCGCAAGTGTTCGATACTTACACTAAAAACTGTACCTCTGGCAAAAAGTCAAAGGTTCGTGGGCTGAACGATTCGATCTCTGTATTTGTGCGTTTTGTTTTCGTTTTTTTGTCTTTTAGTTGAGAAAAACATGTAGTATTGTACCATTGGCAAAAAGTCAAAGGTTCGCACACTGAACTCGGTCTCTGTATTTGTGCGCCTTGGTTTCGTTTTGTTGTGTTTTTTCGTTGTTGAGAAATTGCATGTAGTAATGTTAGGCTGGTGGTTGGAGGGCGCCACTGGTAGGTTCTACGTCTTGTCATTCCACTTGTTATTATTATGTCGTCTGCCTGTCTGTCTCTCTTGCTTTACCCCCAGGACGAAATGACAATTTATTTCGTCCAATATACGCCTTTTTGCTAAAACTCAAACTCGAAGAAAAAAATGTTGTCGTTCTTTTGGAGAAGAGATACGTCTTTTGTATAATGTGATTCTCCCCCCCCCCCAACCCCTTTGGCGTGTTTTTTTCGTTATTTCTCTGTACTAAACAGCTACTACTGTGTCGATGTGCTTCTCCTTACACAAACATCTATTCTAATTGCGTACTACAAAATCGTTTTGCGTCATCAAATCTTAATGTGATGAGCAGCATACGTGAATAGAAATCTATCCTACACGGTAGCTCAAAACGTATATTTTGAACCAGTTTCCTTCTTTGAAGACAAATCTAAGGAAGAAAATCCATCGCGCACACTCACAAGAGAGCATTAACATCAGAGTTCTCACAACTACAGAAGTAGCCATAGACTCTGTAAAAAGTATTAATTAAAACCAAAACTTCTGTTCGCTTATCAAACTTGTTATTATTTTCCTTTTTACAATGTTAAAAAACCCGCTCTATTTTTACTGTGCATGTGGATTTAAAACGAATAAAGAATCATGCAATCAAGTTATTTAGCAGAAAAAAAGATTTATAAAGGAAATTTTAAAAAGGCACAAAAGTGGAGGGGGGTGGGGCAGCGAATAAACTGCGAGCAATCTGCGGTGAAGATTGGGAACAAATGACGTGTTTTAAACTAGGGGTCAGAAAATATCTTCACTAAGGGGCTGCAGATGCGCAATTTATGATGAACTCGCAAACACACTCGCGCGCACGCACACACGCACACAAAACACAAACACACTTACACACGTAAACAAATTAACACCTTCATATACAGGCACAAATACACACACACAATTACACACACACACACACTCACGCATGCACACACACACACACACACACACACACGTGCACACACTCACACACAAACTCTCTCACGCACACAAATTCAATACACACGCCTGACCTAACACTCCTAAATACTTTTTTCCTATTAAAAAACAATCTGTCATCCTTATCCCTCCACCTTCTTTTTTGTATTTGGTACTCTCTTGTAACACCAATAATCTTAGGCACATATATGGCCTTATTCTGTTGCAGGCGTCATGAAACGCTCACTACAACAAACTTCAACACACTGGCTGAAAGACACATCCACCTATAAAAACTCGATCAAAAACGTAAATATTATTCGGCTACAACCTGTTTCTATATCGAATAATTCGCACAAATCCGCACCACACACGAAGAAAGGAAATCTACGCAAAAAAAATAATTGACCAAAAAAACAAAGATCTTAAAAATCCAAATGCCAACACGGAGTCAAAAATCTATTGTCTTTTAAACTGCCATGGTATTTCAGTCCTCTAAAAGTTGTAAGTCACTTCACACGAACATCCGTGAATTCATCTCGCCCTCGCTCCTTTACTCCCTCACTCTTTCCCTCTCTCGCTCACTCGCTCACTCACTCTCACAACCGCTAAACCACTGGCAGCTCCGAAACTCCCTAGCACTCACGAGGAACGACCGAAACCATCTCCGGACAAGACGCGAAGGAATCTGACACTGTTCTGGCGACACAGCGAGGAGGAGGAAGAGGAGGAGAGAGAAAGAGAAATCACCAGATGTCCGCAGAAAATCGAAACATAGAGTGAAGTGAAGAAAGAACGGAACAAAATGAAAAGAGAAGAAGGAGAAAAAAAAATAAAACAAAAAAAAAAGAAACGAAAAAAAAATTACCCCCAACGAAACAAAACAAAAACGAAACTCTTTGGTGTGAACTAGAAGAGATAATTTCCAACGCCGTTTGATTCACAAGCTGGTGAAAGTCAATCGCTTCTGGCAAACAGAATTTGCTCAGAGTAATAATATAATAACCAGACGGGGCGAGGGGGAAAGAGGGAGAGCAAGGCGCGGATAATTCTTCCAGAACGGGACATGTCCTTTTGTGCGCGCGCGCACGTACGCACACGCGCTCACATACACATAAACGTATACGCACACACAAACACACACACACACACATACACGCATACATATTACTCCCCAACACATAAACACACACACGCTCTCACATACACATAAACGTATACGCACACTCACTCTCTCTCTCTCTCTCTCTCTCTCACACACACACACACATACACACACACACACACACACACACACACACACACACACACACACATACACACACATATATATATATGCATGCACAAACGGGCATACTTACTCATAAAACAGCATGTATTTAATAACTCACTTTTACACAAACGCTCATGCTTACATATACGCCTATATATTAGGAATTAATTGTCTACACTTTCTTTTCTTTTTCTTCTGTCTCTTTCTCCCTGTCCCTTTTTTCCTTTGTATTTCTGCCCCCCCCCCCCTTTTCTCTCAAACACACTTAAACACATTCTCTCTTTCTCTCTCTTCCCCTCACTCTCCCCCCTCTCTCTCTCTCTCACACACATACACGAACACACTCACACACATACACGCATACACATTACTCCCCAAGACATAAACACACACACACACACTCACACACACACACACGAACACACACGCACACACACATACACATACACGCATACACATTACTCCCCTACACATTAACACACACACACATACACACATACACACACACACACACACACACACACACACGCACAC
>NW_004797451.1:1149142-1150197 GCF_000002075.1 Aplysia californica
CAGCAAGAACAACAGACACCATTGCTGCAGTGCAAGACAGAGTGAAGTGGAGGTCCATGACCGCCCACGCCGGTCGGCAAGGCACCGGATAGTGATAAGTCGACAGAGGAAACAATAATAATAATAATAATAATAGATAGCATTTGTATAACGCATATCCCCGCTCAACAGCAGGCTCTATGCGCTTTACACTATATTATTACCCCAGCAGACCATAGAACACTCCGAAACATTCCCGGGAAGCATACAGTGCAAGCAGCCGATTAAGCGCTCAAACACTAACAAACTGACAAGACCTTTCGCTGTCTACAGCCGGGTACCCATTCCCCCCTGGGTGAAGTGAGGAAAATTCGTGTAAAGTGCCTTTCCCAAGGACACAACGTCGGGTCCTTGGCGGGATTCGAACCCATGACCTTACGGTTGCGAGTCTGAGAGCCTAACCACTAGGCCACCGACGCCACAACAAACAATGTCACTGTCAAATGTAAGATGATGTTGTGAGGGAGAGAAACGGAATAATGTTGTAGTCGTTGTTGTTGTTGTTGTTGTTGTTGTTATTGTTGTTGTTGTTGTTGTTGTTGTTGTTGTTGTTGTTGTTGTTGTTGTTGTTGTTGTTGATGTTGTTGTTAGTGATCCAGTAGCATCTGAGCGTTAACTCTTCTGCATGATGCCATTCTGTAATAGCTGCATGTCTGTTCTAAATGTTGTCTTGAGGAGTACAGGCAGTTAGATGTGTAGGGTAGCTTGGGAAGAAAACATCCCCCTCAAATCGGTTAGTTTTCTACAGAAGAACAGATGATGTTCCACTGTCTCTGAGGGGAAGTCACATAGTGGGCGGGCAGGTAGCAGACTGCTTTACTTCAATTCGGTTGAGATGTTGATTGAGGGGCACATGTTGTGTTCTAAGTTGGAAGATTATGGATTGATCTCCCCTCCTAAACTCATTGATTGGATCTTTGACCACTGGTTTTTATTCATGTGGCCATACATCTTCTTTCCTGTCGTACCTGTGGCCCATGCTTTCATCCAGACGGAATAATAAGAAATCCTGGAGT
>NW_004797451.1:1150682-1152396 GCF_000002075.1 Aplysia californica
GGGGTCAGGGGCAATTACGGACACATCGTTGTGCTGAGGTTGTTGCAGAGCGTAATGTTCATCTGTATATCTATTTATCAACAAGACCGCATGTTCATGTATTTGTCAATTTTCAAAGGCAACAAGGCTACAGGGCGACCGAGAGAGACCTGGATGTGGAGTCAGGGAAACACTAACAACTCATGGCATCCCCATGACCCAAGCTCTCCGGCTGTAGGCAGAGAGACGTCTCTTTCTTCCCGCGACACCCCAAAAAGGGTATGAGCGGAGGATAAAAGTAAAGTAAAGTAAGTCTGTTTGTCCACCCTTGAGATTCCATGAGCTCCCAAGAGATTCTCCCCACTTTTCACTCTCTTTTCATTTCGCTATCCAGTGTTTTCGTTCTAGAAAAAAAAACAACAAGAAAAATAAAGGTATAAGCAAACAAACAAACAAAAACAAAACAATAATATTTTAAAAAGGAAAAATAAAGAAGAAATTATTTTTACAAATATCTTTCACAAAATACACATCACGTTTCATATTTCCATATCATGTTCGATAACGTTTCTTTCTCGAAACAACACTGGCATTCTATTCTCGTTCCCTAACGGTTTCAATATAAAACGATGTCTCCCTACTTTTTAACCCTCCGCTTTCGCGTGAGTACACACGCGAACATCTATAAACACTCACTTACGCACACAACGATATAATACACTTATCAAATCTTTTTCTGTGATGACGTGTCTGTCTTTAAATATCCATCCCTAACAGCCATAGACACTTATGTTTCTAATTCTGCCCCGCCTTGGCGTCTATATAGCGCACGTGCATCGTCTTGTGAGCGCAGCCTTGTCAAACAGCCGACAAAATGTGAGACAGCGTGGTGAAATTAGGCGCTCGTCAAAAATAATGAAATCGGAGGAACCAGCATTTTTCAGTTCGTTTGGCAATTTTTAAAAATCAAATTTTTGTTTTTTTTGCTTAACACTTTTAAAGTCAATTTAAAAACTCATTTATTTGTTTGTTTGTTTTTGGGTTTTTTAAAAAAAACTGAGAAACCTTAAATAAAGGCACTGAATTTGTACTGTGCAGTTTCAAAGGACTCTCAAACATCGGAAGTCACCTGACTTTGGCGACCATTTTCTTGATTATTCTATTTTACCTCGGAAACCAGACTGCCCCCACCTCGTTCAATCGCAAATATCTTGACTTCAGTTAAAGATAGATGAGTATTTTTTTCAACGAAAGCAAGACAAATAAACAAGCCTTGAAATGATATCAATAACTCGGGGGTGCCAATAACTTTACATGGCCCCAAAATTGACGAGCAGCTGATTCCACAGCGTCGTGGGACAAATAGCTCTCTTACGCACACACTCTATAAACAGCTGAGGATTGATCGTGGGGCTAAATACACATGTCGCAAAGCGTCGAGGACGCGAGAATACCCGTGTTAAGACAGTGGCATTTGGGAAAGCGTTTTTCAGTTTTTAATCTGTGATGTTTGAGGTAGGACGCAACGTTCTGAGTGAGTAGATATGTGTGTTATTATCCTCTTAAGCAGAGCTGGTATTAATTGACTCTAGAGAAAAATAGATCTGTCTCGGATTTGGCAGATGGATTGGCAGAGTGATGGGGATACAGAAAAGAGAAACAAAAAATGATGTATCAGAAAGACACAGAGAGAGGAAGAGAGAGAGAGTGAGAGAGAGAGAGAGAGGGAGAGAGA
>NW_004797451.1:1152602-1154815 GCF_000002075.1 Aplysia californica
GAAGAAGAGAATAAAAAGGAATGACAGGAACGCTAAAGGGAGAAGAAATGGGAGGATGTTGAAAAGAAGGGAGTAGAAGAAAAATAAATAGAAGAAAATGAAATGATAAGAGGAGTAGGCAAAAAAAAACAAGAAAGGGAAAGAAGCGAGGAGTTGAAATAATGAGGAGAGGAGGGGAAAAAAAGAGGAAAAAGAGGAACAGTAATAAACGGATATAAAAGACATAGCACACGGGTCCGTACACAGTCACCAACCTTCCTTGATTATACATCACAATTAACAGACTCTATGATATAGAGCATCACCTCTACTTACAATTAAAGGACAGTGGTATTACTGAAAAAAAAAGATGAAGGTGGGTGGGCGGAGGGTGCTCTGATACAGTTTGCTCCTTCTTTCCTATCAAACATCTAGCGACCGTTATCTCCTCTTTGCTTTTTTGGGTTTTTTTGTATGTTACTCTCTAGCAACATCTCTAATCTTCGCCACTTATATGACCCATTTGTGTTGCAAGTGACGCAAAAATATTTTCTAAAACTAAAACTTGGCTGTGAAAAGAGACGAGCTATCGAAAATTGCTTTATTTGCATACTCGCAGTCTCCTCGAGGAGTAGACATTTTTCTCGTTTGAGTGAGGTTTAAGGAGATTTCCCTGTCGTTTATTTCTATCACCGCATTCTACACGTTCTGAGCTGGGGATTGTCTTGAGAGTTCAGAGCGGTGTCAGAGTCTGTGGTTTAGTGGTTAGACGCTACGTCGTCATACCCGAGTGTTTAGTTTTTAGTTTTAGTAAGAGTTTTACGGCACTAGCAACACAATACGGTCATTTAAGTGCAGAAGATTAGAGGTGTTGCAAGAGAGTAACAAACTCAAATAAGAAGAAAGAGTGATTAAGATGATAGGTGTTTGATAATATGAAAGAAGGAGTAGACAACACCAGAGCACCCGCCAACCATCCATATAACCAAGTGTGACTGTGACTTCGCTTCCTCTGTTGGGAGGTGATTTTGGGGGAATCTTTTTGCTTTGTTTTGTTTTGTTTCGTTTTTTTTTGTATTGTTTTTTGTATTTTTTTGCTGCGATTGGAAGTTTTCCGAGAGTGCACGGGACTCATTGAGGTTTTTGTATTCTTACTAGTTGTTTACACCATTGACTTGTATTAAGAAATCAAAGACTGCGCACTATGACGCAGTTCCGGTTCATCATTTTGAGGGTCCAATGGCTAAGTGAGCATTGAGTTTAGACTCAAGTAATGTCAAGCAAGTGTCGGTGACACGGGGTTTAGGTGGGTGGTCACTGGGGTGTGTCCTTGAGCAGGACACGACAACCCTAACTCAAAATACAGGGCGTTGCATAGTGGCGACCAGCAATGGCATAGTTGTGAAATTTGTTTTTGCATTGGTGTAATATTGTGTATTAATGTATGTATACGTGTTTATATTTATGTATGTATATATTTATAGTTATGTATTTTTGTATGCATATATATTTGCCATTGTAAACCAACCTGCCCTTCTTGATTCAGTAAAATTGTTATTCAGTTATTTTATTTTACAGTTGAACCTGCCTTAACGGAAACCTGTATAAAATGGAAACCTGTCTTAACGGAATCTCCCCCCCCCCCTTGATATACAATTTTATAATTTGACTTTATTTGGAATCAAAACAAGGGTAAGAAGGAAAAGGTTGCCCAAACACAAGACTATATTATTGAGATGGAGTTTTTGCTCTTCACAACCGCACCTATGGTGCGTACCAGTGCTGCAAAGTTTTTATTTAGAGCAAAGACTGGCGGCCAATAAAGTATCCAGGTCTAGGTTGTTATTATGCCTCAAGTCGATGGAATGCACTAACAGAACCCACACCACTTCCTATGCCATTTTTACAGGCGTAATCACCATCATGAGTTCCCAAGCTGAATCTGGTGTAATTACCAACAATCGGGTCACTGAGGTCTTACGCATACCGCAATTTACCACGACTGCTCATAATAACAGAGCGTGGTAAACTACGGATAAAAAGGAGAGATTTTTCCCTTTCATGAAAACGTCAAGATACTATGAAATTTTGCAATATACTTCTGTTTTTCGCAATCAAGCGAATTTTATTAGTGTTCTTCGGAAAACAAAGCCTCTGCTGATACGAAGCATGGGAATGGAGGAGGAAAAAGGATTCCTGCACCCCACAAACAAACAATACAACGCCGTTACAGC
>NW_004797451.1:1156820-1158391 GCF_000002075.1 Aplysia californica
CCCCCCCACTCCTTCTTTCCTCCCTCTGATTTCCTCTCGGTGACCCAAATGTAACGCCACTGAGATAGGAAACCCTGGATGTGCGTGACAGGTCAAACAAGTTACGAACTGAGCATTAATAAAGTCTACATAGTTTAAATTTACATTTCGTCGTCTCGGAGCTGTTTTGTACAAAGTTCACTCTCAAGTTTTGTGCACGTTGGACAAAATATTTTTGAGGTGGCGATTTACTGGCAGTCCAGTTTTTTTTTCTTTCTGGCTGCTCGCTCAACCGTCAGTAGGTCATGGGAAAAAGTAATGACCCCTTCCACCATTTCCAACTGCTGGACCTAGTGTGCATCATCCGCGGGGTTCACAGCGGGGTCGCAACTACAATCTAACCTGCTCTTATAACGTCTATGTGTTAAATGCAGTCACCAGTAAAAAGTAGACCATTTCGCACCCTCTCTCATAACCCTTGCATTCTTTTTCTACGCGCGTATTATAAATACACTGTCTAAGAAGGCAATAGTGGGGCCGGACACATAATCGTGAGGTTGCGGGTTCTCGTGGGTTCGAGCTGCGGGCCCGACGTTGGGTCCTCGGGAAGGGCACTTTACACGTATTTTCCTCACTTCACCCAAGTGGGAGTGGGTGCCCGGCCATCATCATCATCATCCAGTGCCAGATCTTGCGACAGACATCGGCGATCATGGTTCTCCATTCATTCCTTTGCTGGGATGCTCTAAAAAAAGCCACGTTTCCCTGTTACCCATTTGTTTAGGTTCCCCAAGTATGTTGTTCGGGGCCTTCCCCAGCCTCGCTTGCCCTCAATTTTGCAAGTGATTTATGTGTCCCAAAAACTGTATTTGTCGTTTCCTGATTGTTTTTAACATTGAGCGTCCCACGTGGGTTTCATCAAGCACTACCTCATTTGATTTCTTTTCCTTCCACGATACTCTTAGCAGTCTCCTAAGAAACCACATTTCTGTTGCTTCTATTCTATTTTCACTGTCTTTAGAGATTGTCCAGCATTCACAGCCATATAGAAGGGTTGACCAAACATAGCATTTCAGAACTTTCATTTTGGTGTTCATTGAAATGTTTCTATTTTTCAGGATTGGGCTCATTTTTATTGAAACTAGCCTTAGCCATTGTAATTCTCCGTCTTTTTTCTGTGGAACATTTGGCATCAGATGTTATCATATATTATCCTAGATATTTAAACTGTTGGACTTGTTGACCTTTTTACCTTTGCTAATGAGATTGCAAGAAGGCTTTGCTGCTATTTTGGATATTCCCATGCATTCTGTTTTCTTTACATTCAACACTAATCCTTTACAGACAGTGAAATATCTCGTCAGATTGTTAGTGTTTTAACGCCTATAAAAGGCCGCTTGCTGTATGCTTCCCAGGAAGTTCAGGTTGTTTCAGAATGCTCTCAGGTCTGTTGGGGTAATAGTATAGATTGTGAAGCTCATAGCAATTGCTGTTGAGTGGGGATTTAAGCTATAAAATGCTAATTATTACTATTATTATTATCATTATCACTATCATTATCATTATTATTATTACCATTATCATTATTATTA
>NW_004797451.1:1159518-1160631 GCF_000002075.1 Aplysia californica
ACCCCCCCCCTCTCACTTCCCCTTCCTTCCCTCTGATTTCCTCCGATTTCCGGACCTACTCGTCAACTTTCTTCTCTGCCACCACTCCCCTCACCCCCACCCTTTCCTCCATCCTCACCCCCACCTTTTCCTCCACCCCCACCCCACCCCCTTTCCAGTTCAACATTCTCGTGGGGAACTCAAGTGAAAGTCGAGAGATGCTTCATGTCTAGTTTTCAGATCAATACCAGGAAACGACAAAGTTTCCACAGAGAGGCCTATCGGGATCTTTCATCATCTTTCCTGGAAAGCTTATAATAAGGCAGAAGATATTTCTGAACAAAAAAGAAATAAAATAATACATAAAGCTCTGTGAAAACAGACAAACACATGAGATGCTTTTTCAAAAGTTTAGATAAAATAATATGCTTTATGAAAGCTTGCTTTCGGATCGTTCAAATTTCGCACCAAATGATTTGCATATCTATATATTATAGCGCCCGGTTAGACAATGGCAAGCAGTTTCAAAAGCACACCACACACTGTCAAAAACAAAAACAATATCAACAAACAAATACTCCCCCCAAAAGATTGCATTTATATAGCGATCTATCCCATACTAGTATAAGCTCTGAGCCACCAAAAATTACAACAAAAACCAACAACAAAAACAAAAAACAAAATAACAGCAAAAAGCAACAACAAAAAACAACAACAACCACAACAAAAAACAACAACAACAACAACAGCAAAATATAACAAAAAACTCCCAACAAACTAAAACACAAAGGGGGAGGGGATAAACAACATTCAGCTATGTATCTCAACCAATTGAATATCTTCATATCAGATGACGCATCAATCTCAAAATAGAATATCAAATAACGACACTGCTGTCGTTTTCGACAAATTGCACAGTGTGCACACTCCATAATCCACCAGAGTTGGAAGCCCACGTCATTTTATGTCTCTGGCGGTGGAAGCATGATCAGCATGACGGCAACACGGTTTGCGCACAAATCATTACATTTGTGAAACAGTTCCCTGGCGATCATCATCATCATCATCATCATCATCATCATCATCATCATCATCATCATCATCATCATCATCATCATCATCATCAGTCATCGT
>NW_004797451.1:1162830-1164755 GCF_000002075.1 Aplysia californica
CCCCCCCCCAAAAGACGTTTTAGTTTGAGTATGGTGCAGAGAAAATAATTTCATAATCTCAAACATGTGGTATGAAAATCACCCAAGAAGACGATACACTCGGAAGGGTCCTGTCGATAGAAGTATAAACTAAACAGACTTCCTACTTGTTCAATAACGTTTTGGAAATGCAATTAAAAAGGAAAGGAGATGAAAAGATATCGGGGAAGGAAAAGAAATCAAATGGGGCAGTGCATGATGAAGCCCACGTGGGACGCCCACTGTTAAAAACAATCAGGAAAGAACAAATGCAGTTTTTGGGACACCTCAATAGACAAAAAGGTCTTGACAATCTAGTTCTCACTGGCAAAATTGAAGGCAAACGAGGCAGCGGTAAGCCCAGAGCAATCTACTTAGGGAACCTAAACAAATGGGTAACGGGGAAAGATCAGGGGAACGTAGCTTTTTAAAGAGCATCCGAGCAAAGGAATGAATGTAGAACCATGATAACCGATATCTGCCGCAGATCTGGCACTGGATGAATGGATAACAATACACGTTGTCACAGTAACGGTAATTTTTTGCTGAAAAAGAAAGACAGACAGATAGTAATAACGAGGTTAAAACAAAGAAGAATGATCTACCGGTGACGTCTTCCAGCCACCTGCAGAATCAAAGTTGTAAGTGGGTGGTTGGCGGGTGCTCTGGCGTGGTTTGCTTCTTCTTTCCTATCAAACATCTACCGTACCTTATCTCCCCTTCTTCTTTTTTATGTTTGTTACTCTCTTGTAACACCTCTAATCTTCTGGCGCTCATATGACCATATTATGCAATTGTGAGGGCCGTAAAACCTCTACTAAAACAAAACAAAAAGCCGTAACTTTGGTGAACAAGGAAAGTTCGAAACAAAGCAACGGTGGTTGGGATTTGGCTTTTGCGTGTGTTAAGTAAGCTCTTACAGTCAGGGTCAGAACAAGTCGCCCTGATCCCCCTTACAAGAAGTTGGAGGGTCTGTTTTCTACACGGGACCCGCCCCCTTCTGGACATGTCGGCATGACCGGAAGTTGAGCGGAAGACAAGAGAAGTAAGTACAGAGGAAAATAACACCCCACAGGTCCCAGGGCAAAGACGTAGTGGTCTAGGAATAGCTTCCTGCCTGAGGGAAGTTGTGTCCCTCTTTGTGACATAGCAGATTTATCCCCCCCCCCTCCCGCTCAACTGTCCGAAAAAGACCTAAACAAGAAAACAACAACAACAACAACAACAATAATAATAACAAACAAAAGAAAGAAAATATATAACCCCCATCCCCTGAAAAAACAACAAAAAACTAAACAAAACAAAACAAAAAAGCCCCCAAGAGGAAAAAAATAGACAAAAATACAAAACAAAACAAAACGAAACGGAACAAAAAACCCGGCGTCTGTGCATGATTGTGTTCTTTGCACTTGTACGCAGACAACGCAAATTTCATTCTGGACTGCGAAATCATTAACATTTATCAAGTGTTTCCATCCGTTTTCTTGGATGAACAACAGAAGAACAACACCTCTCACCCCGCCCCCTTCCCCACCACAAAACAACAAAACAAAACAAAAACAAAAACATAGAGTTCTTGCGCGCTTGTTTGTTTATTTTTTTTGGAAAGAATTCAAACGCTCTTGTAGATCAGGATAGACCATTTCGATGGTGTCCTGGGTCTCGTTTTGAGCCAGGCGGACCTCTCGATCTACGCATCGAAAGAGAGCTGGACAGAAGCCATAGGAGGTCTTGTTGTAGTTGTTGTTGTTATTGTTGTTGTTGTTGTTGTTGTTGTTGTTCTTGTTGTTCTTCTTTTTCTCCTCCTCCTCCTCCTTCTTCTTCTTCTTGTTCTTCTTGTTCTTGTTCTTGTTCTTGTTGTTCTTCTTCTTCTTGTTCTTCTTGTTCTTCTTCTTCTTCTTCTTCTT
>NW_004797451.1:1164855-1166814 GCF_000002075.1 Aplysia californica
TTCTTCTTCTTCTTCTTCTTCTTCTTCTTCTTCTTCTTCTTCTTCTTCTTCTTTTTCTTCTTCTTCTTCTTCTTCTGCTACTGCTGATTCTTCAAGTGCCATTTTTGGAACAGACATCGGCGATCACGGTTCTACACCCATTTCTCTACTCCAATGTCCTAAAGAAAAATCCCACATTATTCTGATTTTTTCCCTCTGCACCCATCTGTTTCAAGGTTTCTAAATAAGTTTTTCTTTCTTTTTGTTTTTTTCAAACTACCTCTGCTTCTTGCTTTCAGTCTTTTTATTTAACCAGTGAGAACAAGATGTTTGACCACAGCAAGTGGAATTATATTTTCCTTTCCTATACCATGATTCACATTTCGCAGACTTGATCATCGCAGTAATCATCCTTTTCAAGCCAAAAATGGGAAAACTAGAGAAGCTCTATTGACCCCCTGTTGACCGACATTCTCATTTCTTAAATACCTTTGGACTTTCATAATTTTGTTTTTCAAAAATAAGTGTGTTTTTTTTTTACGGCGCTCGCAACTGCATAAGGTCATATGAATGTGTGGAACACATTAAACATTTTTTAGTTAGTAGGAAATTTTGAATTTTGCCCGGGTTTTTAGACCACAAAGGAATCTTTAACCTGCGCCACTTGCACATGGGGCCTTGTCCGAGAAGGATCTTTCCTACCAGAAGATCAGGGGTGTGACGGAAAGACATCAGTAAGAAGGACCCCAAGGAGTAGCAACAGAAAGGCTGCAGAAAGCGTCAGGAGCCCAGAGGAGGGGGCAAAGGAGGTGAGGGGGTGGGGGCAGAAAGTGGAGACAAAAGTAGACGACAGAACATTGCTAGAGAGCAGGAAAGGAGGTGAAAGGAGACAACTTTAGGGAATAAATTGTTCGGATTCGAACCCGAGACCTTTGAATGAAAGACGAACACCTTAACCTCTAGGTTACGAGAGCCCCTTCTCACACTCCGAGAGAAGAAAGTGTTTATAGGAGCGTGGGAGAGGTTTATACAAGTGCTGGGAGGGTTTATAAAGAGGGTAAATCACCAAATAAATCAATCGCTTCTTCCTAGCGAATTTTCCCTATCTCGTGTGGTTCTGAAACGTAAATCCCCTGCGATATTCGGGGGAATACTGCACTGAGGAAATCATTATGTCACAAATACGCCTCACGCTGCGAACATGCGTCTATTACTGGATGGACAATGATTTATTTACCCAGGCATCTGGCACGGCGGTCATCGAGTGCGAAGAAAAATGTTTATGCGCCTAAAAGTGGCACTGGCTGTGTTCACCGTTTCCGGCCGCCATATTGTTTCAGACCCGACATATTGTTTCAGACTCGACATAATATTTCAGATACCCCATATTGTTTCAGACCAGTCTTATTGTTTCAGATCCGCCATATTGTTTCAGATACCCCATATTGTTTCAGATACCCCATATTGTTTCAGATCCGCCATATTGTTTCAGATACCCCATATTGTTTCAGATACCCCAAATTTTTTCAGATCCGCCATATTGTTTCATATACCCCATATTGTTTCAGAATATTGTTTTAGATCCGCCATATTGTTTCAGGAATGCACGTCAGCAAAATACGTCTTATTTCTTATAAATGTTTTACGTCCCCATCAAACACAAACTGGACCAGAGCTTGTCAACCTTTATATAGCCTGCACTGTTACTATTACCATCTTTAAGAGGCTAACATTTTCGCGTTCCGTCCACCTACATGTATTTCTAAGAGGGACATTTTGACAATGCCCGTCAATACCCTGGGTGATTCCCACCCGCCCTCCAAAATAACAAAATGCCTATGTGTATGTATATGTGTGTGTGTGTATGTATGTGTCTGTGTGCGCGCGCGTGTGTGTGTGTGTGTGTGTGTGTGTGTGTGTGTGTGTGTGTATGTGTGTGTGTGTATGTATGTATGTATGTGTGTGTGTGTGTATGTGTGT
>NW_004797451.1:1168137-1171113 GCF_000002075.1 Aplysia californica
CCTTAACAAAAAAAAATAAAAATAAAAATAATAGTAAAAAACAGGACGAAAAAATTGCGTCGCCACCGGGCAAATAACTCGGATCCTGACATGCGCAATCCGGCTCTGGCACAGTCCTGGTTTATCACCGGCCGGAAAAGAGAGATTCGCTTTTCTTAACTTGTCGACATCCTATCGACCACAGCCTAGCAGTCTCTGTTTCAGTCTGACAGCGACGTGGCAGCACAGATTCTGGAAAAGAAACCCCCCCATGTCTTGAACAAATCTTTTTACAGCGGTGTGAGTTTTTTTAGTTTTTTTATTGCCATTTCTTTTTTTTCGTTTCTCAAACTCTTGTCAAGAAAAACGCAACCCCACATCTCTCAGCTCGGTGCAAAGGACGCGAAGATTTGAGAAATTCTTTCCTAAAGGGGGGATTTCGTCTGTTCGTTTTTTGTACTTCCAACTTGGATCTAGGAGAAAGCGTATTGGCTTTGGATCAAAAGAAAGAAAGAAAGAAAAAAAAATCAACTGGTCGAAACTTGCAGCAAAAAACAGTTTCCGTGTGCAAAGGAGGGCATTATTGCCTCTATATGGATCCCCTCTTCTGTATGTTTTTTGTTCTTTTCTCTTGTTTCATTTCTCCGGTAATTTTCTCTTTCCTTCGTTCCTTCATTTCCTTCCATCAATCTTTCTCTACTTCTTTCCTTGTTTAAAAAAAGAAGCATTCTCCGCTCTTCTTGTCGTAATTTGTATCTCTCCTTCTTTTCTTCTGAACTTCTGTTATTCTTTCGGTACTTCTTTTTCCACCTCTTTTTTGTGTTAATTATTTTTTGTAGGTTTGTGCGTTTGTTCACTTGTTTTTTTTTTTGTCTCTTTCATTATTCCCCACCACCGTTTATTTTAACTTCAGCCAAGAATACAATGTCATACTGTCTGAACTTTCTACAACGTCATCCCACTTCTCACAAATCACACGTCATCATCTCTACAGTCTTCGGGAAAACCTAATATTCCAAACCCTGAACCCTCTCAATCTCCTGTCTCTCTCTCTCTCTCAGCGCAAGTAATATCTTGATCAACGAAGCCAAGCCACAGTATCACCCCGGTCGAGTACCAAATATCCCTGCCAAACGACCGCCCTTATTAGCCGTTACTGAGATAGCAGTACATCGAGGTGTATTAAAGTATAAAAATATCACGTGATAAACGGCTTCGTCTTTATTAGTCGGACGGACCCTGACTTTCTCAACGTCGTCTCACCGAGGCGGAAGTCTCCGAGACGACATGTTTATATGTCTACGTAGACAACGCGTCGCCATAGCAACGTCAGTCCGGCTTTCCTGACGCGACCAAGAATCTCGAGTTACCGCCCCTTGGCGACCGGAAGTGACTCTTTGCGCCGTCTCGCAGTTGTCCATCGCTAGCTGGTACACACGCACACAAACCCATACACACAAACGAACGCAAACAAATACACGGTACACACGTACACATTTTGTAAAAGCGCACATCCAAACATATTGCATGCAGTGACAAATACGCTGACAAACATACGTAATGATATAACCACATGCTCGCTAGCTCAAATAATTATTATGCCTATGCATTAGAAAAACAAACACTCACCCAGAAACACATACATACAAACACACACTCACACACACGCACACACACAAACACACACACACACACTCAAACACACACACATACACACACATACACACATATACACAGCCATACGCAAACCAAGTCTTCATACGTTCTCTCTCCCTCTCTCTCTATCATTCTCTCTCTCTCTTTCTTTCTCTCTCTCTCACTCTCATAAACATTCACATACATACTTATATCTCAAGAGCCAAGAATACTCGTTCCGCGACCCCCTCCCCCACCCTCGAAAAAATAAAATCAGCCTCCGGGTGATGCCATATTAGCTTGGCGTTCCACTAAATTTCAATATATCTGTCCTTGTTCAAGACACTCAAGGTTTCTGAAGAGACCACTGACTCCAGTAGAGTACATTTGGGCGCCACTGCCTCCCGCCCCTTCTGCTATGTGCCGTGCACAGAGATCAAGAGGTCACGAACTGATGGATGTTTGGTAAATAGTCAGTACTTTTAGTGTTTGATTTGAGGAGGGAGAAAAATTCAGCCCCCCCCCCCCTCTCCCTCGCCCCCACATAAATAAGGGAACAGAATCTCGTTGTCAATTAGATTTAAAATATGTTGGGGAGCGAGTGAGAGGGAACGACAGAGAGGAAAAGAGAAGGAAAAAGAAAGTTACAGAGAGAAAAAGAAAAAGAGTAAAGAAAAAGAAGCAAAAACCAAGAGATTGTCAGATAGATATACTGACAGAGAGAGAGAGAGAGAGAGAGAGAGAGAGAGAGAGAGACAGAGAGACAGAGAGACAGAGAGACAGAGAGACAGAGAAAGAAAGAAAGAAAGAGAAAGAGAGTGAAAAAGACAACAAACTATCCGATACTTAGACAGACACAGGTCTTCCCTTGCCCCTGGGATCTAGGAGTGACAGAAAGAATTATCTGAACGAACAAGTAAAAGATGTGCCATGCCAGAGAGACTTCTAAAACGGGCCATGCCGAGACAGAGATAAACTTGGACAGACAGGAAGCGAGGAGTGGGACAAACAAGTTACAGCCTAGGAGAGACAGAAGAGGTTTCCCCGGAAAAGAAAATGACTCTTTTAAAGTGACAGACAGAAAAAACGGACAATAAAAATGGTCTAATAATAAGGCTTTGAAACTGAAAGAAAATTTGAGTAAATAAGTAGAATATTTAAAATGAGATAGATAGACAGATAGATTTAGAGAGAGAGAGGGGAGAGAGAGAGAGAGAGAGAGAGAGAGAGAGAGAGAGAGAGAAAGAAATCACCAAAATGGACGTATTTGAAATGACAGAGGGAAAGTCAGAGAACGAGGCACGAAAGACTCAGAATGACAGATTGAAAAAAACAGGAATTTGGGACGAAAAAAAGGGTTAG
>NW_004797451.1:1174817-1179400 GCF_000002075.1 Aplysia californica
TGCTCCCTCTAATCCCCGTCGCCCCACCTGCACAGCCCCACACCCAATCATCACCTGTGTAGACCTATTACCTATTTATACAGATTAGTAGGAGGAGCAACGTTTATCTGTCTAAAGTTGGAATAAGAATACAATCACATCGATGCTGAAGTGCTCATGTTTGATAATAATACTTATAATTATTATCATCATCAAGCGTTTGGGAGAAAGAGGAAAAAAAGGAAGAGGGTGTTATCACAGTCTTAGAAAAGGTAAGATGGGGGTTAAAAGGTTTGGTGAAACAATATTTTAATGATAACAGCTGGAAATTCCAGCTTTTGAGGATACTTTTTGTTGTTTTTTTAACTACGTTTTACTCGAAATTTCAAAAACAATTTTCTACAACAACAATGCCAAACAACCACACTATACTTCAGACATTCTGACTTGCAAAGTTGTTCTGAGTAAAACAACCAACTTGTGCCCACGCGCTCATAATATGTATGAACTTTCAGAGCGCCGAAAAAATCTTTCCGAATTGAAACTGACACTGAAACAACGTTATTCAATGTTATATAATGTAGTATAATATTTTAACCATATAACATCTGGCACCCACAGAATCAGGACAACGAACAACAACAACAAAAAAAACCCCAACAACAACAACAACCACAACAACAACAACAACAACAACAACAACAAAATAAAGCGAAAAACAAAAACGAAAAGAAAAAATAAACACTCAAACATACAAACACACATATACACAATTTAAAAAATAAAAAAAGCAACAAAAGTAAAATAAGAAACAAAAACAAAAACAGATAAATGGTTCCCCGAGTCAGGAAGAGAGTGTAGTATATTTACTGACGTTCCCTCAGTCGATCAATAACGAGGACATGTGGTGGCTACTGGCTACCATGTCAGTGCCTGGGGCTGGGGTACACACACTCTCAGGCCTGGGCCTGGCCTCATGCCCAGTGTGTCCAGTCTCATGTCCAGTTCGCCAGTGTGGACACAAGGCTGACCTCGATAGGGGAAACAGGAACACGCCTTCGTTTTTGTGACGTTTTACTACAGGCGTGTGTGATGGTGATGACTGGGCCAGCCAGAGATTCTTAGTTAAAAATAATATAGATTTTTTACACCTCCATCGACACAGTTAAGATAATTTAGGAGGCTCTCTTCAATCCCGTCTACCACGGACAATTCGGGCTGAGAGGGACACAGTTAAGATAATTTAGGAGGCACTCTTCAATCCCGTCTACCAGGGACAATTCGGGCTGAGAGGGACACAATTAAGATAATTTAGGAGGCAGTCTTCAATCCCGTCTACCAGGGACAATTCGGGCTGAGAGGGACACAATTAAGATAATTTAGGAGGCACTCTTCAATCCCGTCTACCAGGGACAATTCGGGCTGAGAGGGACACAATTAAGATAATTTAGGAGGCACTCTTCAATCCCGTCTACCAGGGACAATTCGGGCTGAGAGGGACACAATTAAGATAATTTAGGAGGCACTCTTCAATCCTCTCTACCAGGGACAATTCGGGCTGAGAGGGACACAATTAAGATAATTTAGGAGGCTCTCTTCAATCCCGTCTACCAGGGACAATTCGGGCTGAGAGGGACACAATTAAGATAATTTAGGAGGCACTCTTCAATCCCGTCTACCAGGGACAATTCGGGCTGAGAGGGACACAATTAAGATAATTTAGGAGGCACTCTTCAATCCTGTCTACCAGGGACAATTCGGGCTGAGAGGGACACAATTAAGACAATTTAGGAGGCACTCTTCAATCCCGTCTACCAGGGACAATTCGGGCTGAGAGGGACACAGTTTTCCAGCAGAAGGACAGAGATACTCGACAGAAATTCTTCTCGCGCGGGAATCGAACCCAGGTCTCTTCGTGCGACGGCAAAGCCCTTAACCGCTACGCCAGAGGCCAGCTGGGCCGGAGACTTCTGAACGACGGATTAATATCTTGGAAGAAACAAATTGATACTCTCATGAGTACGCACTCACTATTATGAAAGAAATGCATGTACTTGGAGGCTAGACGTTGGGCAAAAGTGCCAAGGGTGGACAAAGAACAACGAGAACAGACAGCAGCAAGACATGGACTGGCCTTGGTATGGCGGAATGTACATGCAAAACGGCAACTGGCGACTGTGAGCTCCAAAGGGTAATTACACGTCCACCTCTGGCCATGAGACGACGTCTCCACATAATGATCCAGGTAAGAACACCATAATAATGAATCAATCGAACTTCTTATTCTGTACATCTTTACGTATAAGCGTGACAGTACGTGTCGTTGTATCTGAAAACGACAATGGACAAAAGAAAGAACATCTTTCCAACCCCCCCCCCTAGCTTATCGGTTCAAACAAGAATAGCACTTCTAAATATAGACTAAAGCAGTGTTGTTGATTTTTTGTTCAAGCAGGGATTTTTACGCCCCCATCGACGGAATCTAGATCATTTAGGAGGCAGGCTTCCATTCTGTTTGTCAAGGCCAACTCGGGATGAGAGGAATACAAATACAACGTTCCATTAGAATGATCAAGATGCGTGACAACAATTCTCCCCACACGCGAATCGAACTTGGACTTCTTGCGTGCGACAGCGAAGCGTCTAACCGCTGTAACACAGATAGATACGGGTACCAGTTCCGTGCTGATTCTACGTGAGAAAGTCACTGGTCACTGATCCCATAGCCCACGAGGATTGTAGGGGCGCTGAACGACAGTGGACCTCGTCAGGTGCCTTCACTTTTCACGTTTTTTCTTTTTTTGCGAGCGCCTGAGTTTGGGCGCAGGATTTCCCTGTCCACTCCGCAATGTCGTCGGTCCGCCTCCATGAGAAAGACAACGGCTAAATAATAAGCTCATGCAGAGGGCCAAAAAGGGGTAAAGGGAGGGGGAGGGAGTGGCGCATGCAACAGTGTTAGTACTCACCCGGAGAAGTAGTGGGCACACCAGCATCTGAAAGATGAGTAGAGAGTGGCGGTCTAGCAGTGACTATAGGGGTTAATGCAAGCAATATAATATTATGCTCAAACAAGACGTGTAAGCGTAACAGGCTGTCATCAGTGAATGTGAGATAACTAGATGGATCTTAGAAGCTACAGTTGAAGACCACAACAGAAATACTAGTGATGTCACAATCTCCAACTAACTGAAAATTTAGATCGAAAGGCTTCCTCTTTCTTTCACTGTAGACTTAACAGAAATTGTAGTGTTCTATCGTTAAAATATTCCGCTACCTTAGAATGATTGTTCTGTCCGCTCAGTATCCACTTAGGAGACATTTGACGTATGATATTCGGAGTTTCAAAACATTTCAAACTTTTTCGAATGTAACTCTTTGAATATCTTGATAACGACTCCGAATAAGCTTTCGATTTTGATAGAGAGGATAGAATTTTAAGTTTCTGACCTCATGGTCTTAGTTACTCAAAATAGCCAAAAACTGCAGATAGAACTTTGTAATTCTAAGGTAAGGCTTCATTTAGTGGTTATTTCACACAGGTTTTATGCTATCGTTGTAACTACTCATGCTCAGTTGAGATTTAAAGAACAGGAATTTGGTTTGAGCATCACCAGTTTTTTCCTCTGTAGTCTTCAATCGTTAACAATGTGATATATCGATAAGAGAAGCTACATATGTTAATGAGATTACCGTTAAGTAGATAATAGACAAGCATCACCAGTTTTTCCTCTGTAGTCTTCAATCTTTAATCATGTGATATATCGATAACAGAAGCTACAGATGTTAATGAGATTATCGTTAAGTGGATAATAGACACTGCAGTTGTTAATAATGTGACAGATTATACATACATGAAGTTGTTACTTATGCTGTAGACGTGCAATACACGATGCAGTTATTTATGATATGACAGAAAGACACAGATGATGCAGTTGTTAACACTGTGACAGATAGATATAGATAATGTCGTAATAGAACATGGAAGCTGCAACTGTTAATACTATTTTGATAGATGGATAACAAAAATATATATTTCTTCATATTATTTTGAAAACGGAAGCGGTACTGAACGTCACACCAAATTATCGTTGCTTGGGCGAGAGGTTTGTGAAATCTGCAGTTGTTGATAGATTTTAGACAAATGAATCGGGCGATAGATCGAAAAACGATAGACAGATATCGTTTCAACTTGCATAAAAAAAGACAAAAAAAGAAGAAAAAAGAAAGAAGTCCAAACGCAACCTCCCCACCCCCCTTACGAAAAAACCCTGCGTTGTCCATAAATATAAGAAGATGATCACCAGAGTCTTTCTTTAACCTTCTGGCAGTGGGTGGTTGGCGGGTGCTCTGGTGTGGTTTGCTTCTTCTTTCCTATCAACCATCTATCGTCCTTATCTCCCCTTCTTTTTTAAAATGTTTGTTACTCTCTTTTAACACCTCTAATCTTCTGGCACTCATATGACCTTATGCAGTTGCGAGCGCCGTAAAACCTCTACTAAAACTAAACTAACTAACCCTCTGGCGCCTACTTTCACAACAACCCGACAGCTCCCCCTCCCCCGAGGATACCGGAACTAAAGGGGTTGCCTTGCCCTCCCCCCCCT
>NW_004797451.1:1181444-1182867 GCF_000002075.1 Aplysia californica
AGAGAGAGAGAGAGAGAGAGAGAGAGTAAGCGTTCATTTTTTTTAAAGGGATGGATAGAGAAGATGGGAAGGGACGGGGGCGGTTCAAGGATTTGTAGACAAGAGAAGGGAAGGGGGCGGGGAAAGGATGGTTAGTAGATAGTATTAACAAACACGTTATGGGCACACATTGGCTAATGAATGAGCCAAGAGCTGGACAGATAATTATGTATATATGGTAATACGAGGCAACTTATCGATGAATGGTACATTTGTGAGTTTATTTAAAGCATTGACAAATCTATTCTTAAAAGAAAAGATGAATGGAGGAAGGCATGAAGTGATTGGCTGGTCGTTAACATGAAAGACCAGAGGATGTTTTCATGGACTGATTGATGTATGAATAGATTTTAAAAAACCTGTGGAATAAAAGTTTTTTTCAAAAGCAATTCGCACAAGAAATATTTTAGGTATTTCTTAATATAGCTTTAAAAAAAGATTACAAAATGAATACTCTGACAAAATTCTTGGCCAATCGGGCAATCGTATTATCTAATACTTAATTAACATCTTTGTATCGTACGTTTTTGGTAGAGGCATTTTACCTGCAATATATATTAAATAGCTGTAATGGAATACAATACCTGTAAAACAGTAACTATCTATCCTATAAACGACTTATTAAAAAAGATTTGGAAACTGTTGAAATTTTGAAGTGTGATAAATTTGATAACTACTACTTAAATATTACTTCTATGCTTTCAAAGATAAATCCTTACGACATGCAATAGAGTGACATGCATTGTTTTTTCCGGGTGGCCGTGCAATTTATGATCGAATCCTGTTGTTATTAATTTTTTTTTCTTCTAAAAATCAAACCATAAAGGGATTCATCATCACTTTGAATCCTAATTCTGTCTCTGTTAGTCTTAAAAGTTTTTAAAAAAGAGACCAGATGGGTGAACGTGAGAATACATAACTGCTTTTTATTAAAGTTTGTGGAGCTCAAAACATTTTGCGGTATAATTGATATTTATATCCAGCCAGAAACTGCCCTTGCAAAATCTTTGTCAGTTTCCTATTGAAAAAAAGAATGAATTGTAACAAGTGACATTTTGTACAGTCATAACAAACGTTGTGAAAGTAGAAACAACTCGATAAGTAAGGGCAAAAAATCACAAAAACATATTTAAAAATATGATTTCTACAAGGGATAAAAGATGACAGTTTCTTTCTTTTCGATCCTTTCTTTTTTTCTTTTTATCCGAAAAGTTACGCAACGTGACAAACTTGGATGTTACCTGTAATATGAGGGGCTGCAGAGGCAAAAGACGATGACAGGAAACCGTTAATGACAAAGATGGGATGGATATTGTGTGAGCACGTGTTTGATTGTGTGTGTGTGTGTGTGTGTGTGTGTGTGTGTGTGTGTGTGTGTGTGTGT
>NW_004797451.1:1183618-1184672 GCF_000002075.1 Aplysia californica
CCCCCCCAAAAAGGTAAAAAAAACCCACAAACAAAACAACAGCAGTGACATAACATAACAAAAACAAAACAAAACAACTCCCACCCTCGAAAAATCAACTACAACAACAGCAACAACAAAAACCAGTGAAACAGTGTTCGAGAAACGAAAAGAATGGGTGCACGTTATAAACAGACATCACAGACTTTAATCCTACAAACGCTTCCAACTTGATTCAGGTTATAAAACAAAAAAAAACAAAAAAAACAATAAAAAATAAAAAAATAAGTAAATTCATAAACTAATATATAAAGTGAAAGAAGAAAGAAATAATGAGTGCAGTTACAAATGAATAATGGATTCCATTATAAATGAAAAAAGAAAAGAAAACATACGAAACAAATAACATGTATATAGTTAGATTAATGTATTTTCAAATTTCGGACTCGAAATGTCCCCTAATCATACATAGGAAAACAAATGCAACGAACAAACAAAGAACATAAAAGATACATAATACACACATGGACACACACACCGACACACACAGTTGGACACACAATATGCTCACCTCGCATCTATATGATGTAGCTGTATGTTGGTGAACATAATCCTAACCCTCTCTCCCTGCCGGGCGTGGAAGTGGTATCGACAGGAAGTGCTGGCTTTGTAGTGTTGCGGGTAGAAAGGGGAGAAAAATCTCCCACTGATGTGGCTACTGTTGCTATGAAAGTCATACGTGCATTGCTTCCCTTGTGCTCGTATGCCCGTCGTGATGTAGTTGGCTGTCGAGAGAACACACAGATTGATGATGTCATGGAAAAAAGAGGAATTTTATTTTAAAAGCTCTTTTTTGTGTGTAATGACCGCTATGCACTTCTTTGAGTAAATTCTAACTAATGCACGATAATGAGAAAGAGATAAGAATGATGATGACAGAACAAAGAGAAATGTGGGTCTGATCGTATCGTTAATTCTTGTGCGTGTATGGTTTCAAACGAGTAGGACCTGAGAGGAATCATGGGTGTACGAGTGTATGTATGTGTGTGTGTGTGTGTGTGTGTGTGTGTGTGGG
>NW_004797451.1:1186855-1192231 GCF_000002075.1 Aplysia californica
CTCCCCTCCCCAGTCCCCACCCAGCCTTTACAGAATAAATCATAGGCAAAATACAACAACAACAGCAGCAACGAAAATAAACTCCACAAAGACCAGCAACAAGAATAACATTGAAGTGCACCCCCCTCTCCTCAACACAAAGTCTGTAAAAGAGAACCACATTCCGTAAGCAAATACTCTATTTTACAAATGGAGTAGCCAACACCATCACAAAATTGGCCCTCCCACTCATGTACCTCAACTTTCAAACTCCCCTGAGTGCAACAGATGCCCTTCGAATCGATTCTAAATTCTGGTCCAGAAAATTCACGTCTGAAATTCAACTTCGAACGCATTCCAACAGACCCTTGGTAACATTTATAAGGCCAAGGGTGTGACAAGCCAATCAAAGTTTAAGAGAGCCATAAAAAGTCGGACACACTGTCTGTACGATAATGTACACGGAACAAAAACATAAAGTTTATCTTTTATTACCTCCATTCTGAAGCTTTAAGAAGCCTATCCATTCACATTATTTTCCACGACATTTAGAGAGCCAAGTAAACCTGTTCACTAGTGGCCTATAACCAAGACAGTCGCAATAAATAATATGAAAATGTTTAGGTGGTGAACAACAGGCCTTAAGTTGCTTTCACATCAGGACTGAATATAACATTATGTTGTTTGAGGTTGGAAGGAAGTCATAAGAAAATAAAGTGTTTTGAAAAAAACCTTATAAAAAAACCCTCTACAAGTTATATACTTTAATCGTGGGTAAGTCCAAATAACATACGAGTTGAAGCCGTTCTTATATTAATTTCTTATTGTAGACTTTAAGAAGACCCTTCGGTGAAAAACAAAATGAGATATCGTTCTTTTTATTGATAGCCGTAGCCGAACGTATTTTTGAGTTACAGCATTTCCTGTTACTGCATGTAGTTGACAGATAAATAATTTAAGGTACTGGCACACGGGACTTTGTATATCTTGTTAAAAATGTTCCCAGATGGCTCATAACAACAGGAAAAGGCGGTATTCTAAGTCTGTATTTTTTGTCACAAAGGCACCACCAGCGAAAGCACAGTTTTAGAAAAAGCAGAAGGTCTACATTCAAAAAGTTACTGGCGATGACACACCCCCATCTCTTAAAATACTCCACGATAAAGAAGTAGGAGTTACCTTGAAATACAAAACAGAGACAGCACGAATACAAAACTATGCACCCTACATGTCATCATCGGTCAGACTATAGAAAAATTGGACATTGGGACATACTGTACAATGCCATCAGGTCAAAAAGTATGTTCCGATACTTCCAAAATATTACATGAGTGAGGATGGAAAGACATCATTTTTTTAGGCGACATAGAGTTCAATGGCACGGAGATGATTAGGGGAATGAAAAAAAAAGAATGTAAAAAGCCAAAAATAAAATTCGCACACACACACACATAAAACTAAATTCGTTGCTCCAGACATGAAGCATCATGTAGTAAAAGCGTAATATTATTGTATGATAATGTAAAACATCGGAGGAGGTAGGAGGAAACAGCAGAAAGTTCAACAAAACTACACAGAATTGAAATGAAACGTACAAAAGGCCTGTATGTGAAAGCAAAAGAGCTGGATACAAAACAATGAGAAAGAGCCACACAATGAAAGATTTATACTCAGAGATTAACGTCATCAATACAGGAGCACACAGATATCTCAACATGCAGGGCTACAGAAATTCTTTTATTTAAAAAGACGAAGGTCTATGCTTAATCTCGCTTCGTGTGTTTGCCCAATTTTGTCGAGCTTTGAAAAGAATAAATTATGAAGAAATGTTATTGCAAAAACAAACAAGGAACGAAGAACAAGAACAACGAAACAACAAAAACAGCTACAAGAACAGCAAGAACAGCAATTACAACAACAACAGCAACAACAAAATAACAACAACAACAACAACAACAACAACAACAACAACAACAACAACAACAACAACAAAATATCCAAGGGAGGCGGTGGCCCTGGCAAAGAGCACGCTCTTCGATTCACCAAACATTTCGAACGGATAGGCTACCACACACACACAACAACAAATAACAACAACAACAACAACAACAACAACAACAAAACTCCGCCCCTCCAACAACAAGGACTCAATATTCTAACTAGTATCATAATAATTTTTGTATCAGCTTGGCTTTTGACGTTGTTGTGGATACTTGGCCACTTTTCACCACAAGTATCGAGATTTTCTCGGGGCGCGGGGTTCCCGATGGAGGAGAACGGGGATCTCGCGCTGTGGCTACTCACGCGAAGTTTATATAAATGTGAGGCAGCGTGGTGGAATCAGGCTCTCGTCAAAATAATCAAAGTGAAGAAACTTGCATTTTTCCGCTGGTTTGTGAATTTGTATCAACTTTTTGTTTTTTGGCTCAACACCTTTCATGCCCATTAAAGAACTCATTTCCGTGTGGATTTTTCTTTAAAATGTTGATTAAAGTTACAAAAAATGTAACTTTGCAGATACCACGGACTCTTAAGCTAAGGAAATAACTAATCTTTGGCGGCCATTTTCTCACTTATTATACTTCAGAAAACAGATGACCCCCACCTCCTTCATTTGCAAATATCTCGACTTGTATTCTAGATAAATTGATATTTTTTTCATCCAAGTAAAAACAAGTGAACAAGCATTAAGATGATACCAATAACCCTACACGCCCCAACATTGACGAGAGCCTGATTCCACCACGCTGCCTCACAAATAATCGGTCACTCATGGCCTGTGAGGGGACAGTCAGACGACAGAGAGAGAAGAGGAAGGGACAGAGCCAAGGTCTACCCGCTTTGCGGGAAATCTACTATGCACTACACTTGTTGAAATAAAGTATCAAGCACTTACGGTAAGAGTTACGCATTAATTTTCTTATTTCGAATTGTTGGTTTAAAATGTGGTAAGGCTGTGTCCCGTAACAGACGTCTTCACAAACCATACGCACACACAACACCCTGCCAACCTCTCGCTCGTGGATTATAAATTATCAGTCCTTTGCTGTGGATTCAACTCTGTCACTGACACGAATTTAGTTCACTCAAAATGTTTTGGCAACAACAGCCCCCCCCCCCCCAACCTTTCCAGCCCAATCGAAAGCCTCAACGCATTTGTGAAAAGTGGCAAAAATGGTGTAGGTTGAATGCCCCTATCAACACTATTAGGTTATTTAAGAGGCGGAATTTTCGAGTTTTAAGTCCATCTCCGAAAGAATCAAGCAAAATACTAAAATTTGTTTCAAGTGCTTTTCCCAAGACCAACACAACGTCGGACCGACCTGACGCTCGAAACCCTAAACCCTGAATCTCACGGTTACGGGTCTGACTGCCTAACCACTAGGCCAATAATGCAACTCCCCAATATAATATTACAAACAAGTGTACATTTCCCTATGTATTATACAAGTATGTACATACAAGTACATAATATAATAGAAAGATGTTATACAGAAATATAATATGCAAAACAATTAGTTATTGCAGAAATCTGAAATATGTTTTACGTCCCCATCGACACTATTTAGATAATTTAGGAGGCAGGCTTCTTCCACCTTGCCTATCAAGGTAAACCCAAAATGACCGGTGTACAGCGTCCCAGCTGAAACATAAACGGAGATACTAAATGAATTTTTTATTCTTCCTACATTGGAATCGAACTCACACTCTCTGAGTGCAACCGCAAAGCGCCTGATTAATTGCTACTATACAGACGCTGATTTTATATAAATAAACAGCTGACAAATAGTAACTTCGATAATAATAATATATAGAACATAAGACTCACAATTTTACCCTTTTGTAATGACAACTACAATGGCATACGAAGTTGATTTGTAAAAATATATGAATAACAGCAACACCAATTCATATGAAACGTAACATAAGAGAAAGGAAATAATGTAATAGTTGTCAAAATGGTTGAGTTCAAAACTCAAAAGACAAGAGAAAGTTTATGAAAGTGAGCGAGAGACACATAAAGAATTTGCCATTAGAATAGTAATAATATATATTTGTAATGAAAGCTGTGCGACTGAGGAAAGAAAGAGGATTTGTGAAAAAAGTAAAACTGCAATGCCTTGTGTGATCATCTGTGCTTGAATTGTCACCGGTGGGCAAGATTACGGTATTACAAAACAGCCATAAACAATGAAATATGTCATGACGTGGTGGAATCAGGCGCTCGTCAATTTTTGGTCAATATGGGGTTATTGGTATCATCTTAAAGCCTGTTCATTTGCATTTCTTTTGGTGAAATAAATATTGATCCATGATAAATAGAAGTCGAGGTATTTACAATTGAAGGAGGTCAGGGTCGTCTGGCTTCAGAGGTAGAATTGGCAAGAAAATGGTCGCCAAAGTCTGATTATTTCCATAGCTTGATAGTCCATGGAAACTGAAAACTTACATTATTTGTGTCTCTAATCAACGTCTTTTAGTAAAATCCACCCTAGAAGAGTGTTCTTAATTGGACAACAATGGTGTTAAGCAAAAAAAAACCAAAAAAAACACACAAAAACCCCCCAAAACAACAACAGAAATTCGATAAACATTTCCAATCTGGCAGAAAAATGCTAGTTTCTTCAGTTTCACGATTTTGACGAGCGCCTGATTTCACCCTGCTGCCCCACATTAATATCATCGATCTTCTGCACTGGTTTAGAAAACCTTTTTGTATTGGCTATAAGGTTCTTATGCATATTTCCTGATAGGCCTGATTTTTTTGTTTGTTGTTATTGTAATATCTACAATGAAACACAAGGAAGTTTGCCCAATGTTTTCCCGCTTTAGAGTACGTTTCTGGTGACGTCAGTATTGTGTACCGAAAATAGAAACTGCAAAAATGATGACGCAAAATTGGGAGGAAAGAAAAAACAACAACCCCCCCCAAAAAAACACTTTTTTGTTGTTGCTTATTTGCATGCCGTGAGTTTACGTTGTTTGTCACAATTATGCTTTCCCTCTTTCAGTGCATTCCAATTTAGTCTGAAACCCAATATAAATCTCCCTTTAACCAAGGAGTGATTGCGAAGCTGGGAGAGCCAACCCCTTCGTTTTCTTTTTCTCCTCCTCATTGAATATTCATTAGGCTATTAGCATGCAGCGGAGCTGTTTTTGTTCTTAGCGTCTCTCATACATTTTGAAATATGTATTTCTCTCTCGGGCTTTAATTATCCCAGCATGCTTTTGGGTGTCGAGATAATACTAACCAATCATCAGTTTTTATGTTGTAATGGGGAATCCTACTGCACTGGGAACACTATTTGATAACGCTATTTCGTGGAAGTGTCTATGACAGGTAATTCCCAAACGAAGAGGAGCGGGAGATTTGGGGGAGAGGCGGGGGGGGGGGGG
>NW_004797451.1:1192331-1195857 GCF_000002075.1 Aplysia californica
GGCATTACTAGCTCATCTAATATCATGCTGGACTACAGTGTTTATGACACTAGTTCGAATCCCCCAGTGATTTGTCTTCAGCATTAGGTTGTTTGAGGAAGTTTTATAGGTGCTATTATTAATTTGAATAGGCCCTAACCTCGAGGAACCCGCCCCGTAAGTGGTTTTGTAGTGTTTTTAGAGGCATTAAACCTATACTGCACCATACTGTCGGAAACGATATGACACACATGTACAGAAATAGAGCGACAGAGGTGGAGGAATTCAAGAAGAGAAGCACACGAATACGAAGGCGTCATATAAAGTAAAAAAACCCATTATAATAATGCTTGAATATTGTGATTATCATTGTCGTCGTTGTTGTTGTCGTTGTTGCAGTTGTTGCTGCTTTTGGTTTTGTTGTTAATGTTGTTATTGTCACTTCTGCTGTTGTTGTTGTTGTGGTTGTGGTAGTTGCCGTTGTTGCTGGTTGTTGCTGTTGTTGTCGTCGTTGTTGTTTTATTGTCGTTATTGTTGTTTTATTGCTGTTGTTGTTGTTGTGCTTGTCGTGCAAGAGTTTCAGAGGTGCACTCTATTGTAATAATATTTCCATTCGCTGATTCACCAGAGAGTAGTAGAACATTGATATTAAAGAAAGATCCAGAACGATATTGGTTCGGTCCAGAAGCGAGATAACGGAAGTATAATAAAAGCAGATACAGCAGAGATGCTAGAAAGGAGAGAAAAAAAAACAGCTGTAAAAATGTCTAGAAACGTCAGAGCAAAAAATGGGTACTCACTAGTCAGACGCGAATGGTCTGTGAAATGTGTTGAAATGAATGTGTTGTAAAATGCCACAGCGAAAACATCGAGAACTGTTTTCTGCGCGTTAGAATTCTAAGCAACAGCCCTCGGCTATCATACAAAAGACCTCAAGCAGTGATATTACATAAAATTGCTAAAGGACGGACAGGCAGCGTTCTCATCACTAAGCTGTGACTGTTGGAAAAGACAAAAGTACCGGAAACACGTGAGTGGTAGGCAATGAAGGAGTCTGAAGTGAAACGGAAGTGCATACTATCTAGAACTGAATCAGTACAGTCACGTTTTGCTTTAATTGAGTATAACATTTTATAGGTTTATTTTTCATCCTCCAATCCACATTGATGTGAATGGCTGAGATTAAAAACCCATACAATCAAAAACAGAACCAAAAAAAAAAAGGAAAATCTATCCCATCGTTACGCATATATGATAAGTCATAAGCATTAGCAACAACAGATCAGTTTTTCAAGCAAAATTAAATGCACCATGTTTCTCGGGGCTCATATTGTTTACTTTGTTCCAGAGGGGGAAGTGACATCATTAAATCTTCCCCATAGGTTGGAGTAATATTGCTGTTAATTACTACAAAGGAACTAAAAAAAAAAAAAAAGAAAGAAAAGGAAAGCTGTGGGATAACTTTTTTTTCGTGTTTATAAGCTATTATCAAACATCTCTCTTTCAAAAAAATGTTACCTATTAAAGGTTACTTTTATGAAGACTAGCACCTTGCTTTTTGCATATATATTTAACCAAAGACTGTGATTTGCACTTCCGTTTCACTTTAAGCAGAGCGCAGTGTTGTGAAAAGGTGGAAGGGGGGGGGGGCAGCAACATAACAGTAATAATATGTGTTACGACTGCAGAACAGGGCAAATATTGCTACTACTGTAAGCATTCTAGCATTGCAACAAATTATAGCAGCGCAGCAGCGTGGGGGAAAGCAACCCGCAGCAATTCATCACCAAAATGTTGGGCACGTAGATGGTTTACAGCAAAGACAGGAGTGTTAGGGTCACAATAAACGAAAACAAACTACAATAAGGTGAACGAGCTTTTTTTCCGAATAAAACTACAACAAAAAATCGTGTAAATACTACGGCTGGCACTGGCAGTAAGGTCTCACTACCCTAGTGATGGGCAATGAAAATCACACCAAAAAATACTCTAAAGCATGAATGATTATTGCTGCCTACAATTCAAATATTTGAATATCAGGGGACACGCAATTAAACAATCACATGGAATAACAAACATACGTGTAAATTAACGTCAAAGGGAAAACTAAAAAACCCCCCAAAAACATTGGTTGGCGATAATTTGAAAAACAAATTAATTACAAACTCATTCGACTGTAAATGCATAAGTCATTAAAAAGGTAATGTAAATGTGCCATGCGAATGCTCAGCAATATGTCCCATACGGTAGAACACTTGGTCCTAATAGTGATTGTAGTATAATAATAATAATAACAATATTATGTAAGTATGCTCTGTACGCGTGCCATGGCAATACGATTTTTTTTCAAAATGCTATTATGTCTGAGTGAGTAATAATAACAACAACAGATTTTAAAGGGCATAGGGCTAGTTGTTGAGCAGGAATTGGAGCTATATATTACTTACCATTATGTTACTATTAAGTTTGCCTAGGATCTTCGAATAGCAAGGCCTTAATTAAACATTTTTCTACTAACTTTGAAGAGGGGCCAAAAATAAACCCATTCCCTTCATAAATCAGACTGTAAGTGCCCTTTGTTAAATTATACTGTAATTTTTTTTGTATCTGGATACTATCTGGAGCAAAATTTCCAATCGCCGTTCATATTTTTCAAAATTGTCAATTTATCTGCTCATCTCATATTGCTCTTATGGTGTACTTTTTAGAAGGGAATAATAATTCCAAAGGATGTACGGAAGAACAGAAGAGACTGTGAGGAAAGGTGTTATCTGGAAAGACCTACTTACTTTATACAAAGAAAGCTGTGGATTCCTCCAACCTCCCCCCACCTCCTTCCTCCTATCCGTCCCCGTCAGTTACGAAACAGAATTATACACCTTATAGATGGTGAAATGGTATAGATTTTACTCCCATATCAACGTATAAACCTGAATATGTTAAGACTGGTCAACTACCTTGAACCGTTATCTATGACCTAGAGTTGTTGCGATTGTTTACAACAGACAGTAATCACGTGACACAATCATGTTCTAAAAATATAATTTAAAAATCCAAAACAAAAACCAGACCAATGGGGCAATCAAAATAAGTAATTCCAGAAAAATAAACAACAACAAAAACGAAACAAAAATGAAACAAAAACATAACGTTACACTGGAATAAAACTTACTCTCGTGCGGACCTTCAGTGAGTTATTTTAATAAATGACTTAATACTTTCATTCTCGCTCAAATTGTGTATACTTTGAAAGAAGGAGAAAAATGCTCTTTCACGGTGAAAAGATTAGGGAGAGAGATTCTCCTTGGAATTGTAATGACGCAAACCTCTATCCAGCTACTTCTCGCCTGCCTCTGTCCCCTTCTCTTTGACACATTATTTCTCCCTGTTCTCCTCCCACCCTCTCTCTTTCTCTCTCCATCCCCCATTATCTCTCTTCTCTTTCTTTCTCTTCCCCCCGTTTCACAATTCATTGTCTCTTTTCTCTCTCCTTCTCTCCTCTCTTTTCAGTATTGCGACTCCTCTCCCCTCTTTCTTCCCCCCCCCC
>NW_004797451.1:1196067-1198221 GCF_000002075.1 Aplysia californica
CCCTTGTAAACCAATAACTCACCTTTATTGAGGAACCTGTAGATGCCCTTGAAGCCCGTATAGTTCCCCGGCCGACCAGACCTGGGCTCTGTGTGGAACTCCAGCACCATAGACCTCCCACTGCTGTAGATGGTGCTCTGGATGGAGTTGTAACCGCCGCAAAACTCCATGTCATGTTGGTTGTGCTCGTTCACTTCCGGCCGCTCCAGGTTCTGGTATACCCTCAGGAAGTCGAAGCAACGTCTGTGAGTGGGGGAGAGTTTAAAAAAATAACAACAATAAAAAAGCAACAACAACAACAACAACAACCCAAACGACAACAGCAGTGCAGAGGTGCTGCTACATTTCCAACAACACACTTATTCAGGGCGCTGCACAGTGGCGACCAGCAATGGCATGGTTGTGATTGTTCTGTATTGGTATAATATTGCGTATTTATGTATGTATATATTTATAATTATGTAGTTGTGCATCTATGTTTGCCATTGTCAACCAAATTGCCCTTCTGGGATCAATAAAGATGTCATTTATCTTCAGGGCCAAGGCGGGCTGAGAGGGATTCAACACTGCAGCGAAAAAAAGAGACTATAGAAATTCTTCCCACTCGGGAATCGAGCTCGGGTCTCCTGCATGCGACAGCGAAGCGACTAACCTCTGCACCACAGACGCTGGTTGGGTGGGTATGAGATGGTAAAATATATTGGGAAGTGGAGGGGACGTGGAAGAGGAAAAAGAAAAATAGAATGACTTTTGCCGTAGATTCTATATTATTATTTTTAATGAAATTCATAAGATAACAATTTACCAGAAAAACCTTTCAAAACGTTTTAGCTTTCCTTCCGAGCTATTGGTTTTTGTGTTTGTTTTTCAACCGCCCCCCCCCCCCCATAAAAAAGGTATTCGTCATGCAGTATTATGAATTAGAAAAACCATTAGAAAAAAGTCTGAGTTAAATCATGACGTAAAAAAATCTTTTTGTGCACAGCATGTGTATGATAGTGTTTATTTGTTTGAACGAGTGAAATATCGAGAAAAAATACAGGTTTACAAAAAACTAAGAAAAGCTACAACAACAAGAACAAACAAAACAACAAAAACAAACAAAAACAAACAAACAAACAAACACTCCCTAATAAACAAAAAAGCAACAAACCTCCCCCCCACAAAAAACAACAACAAACAAACAAAAAACAAAACTCCTGAACAATCTAATAAACTAAGAGTGGCATGCACTCACCCGCTGGGGTCGGGCATCTTGAGGTCAAACTGTATGAAGGTGAGCTCGATGATCTCGGTGGCGTCTCCGATGAAGGTGTACAGGACACAGTTGATGTTAGACGGGTAGTACTGAGGGAAGTTGGGCGATGTGAACCGCCCACTGCTCAGCCCGTGGCTCTGGTACACTACACAGTCGCAAGCTGGTGGGATAAGATAAGATAAAATAATATAAGATAAGATAAATCGTGCCACATTCAGATCTGAACAGATTAGATCCGACTAGATCCGATCCGATCAGATAAGATTAGATCACTTCGGATCAGATCAGATCAAATCAGATCAGATCAGATTAGATACAGTAAGACTCTTATACGATAAGATAATGGAAGATTAGAGAAGATAAGATAAGATAGAGAACTTCAGCTATCATCGCTTGAATCCACTGTCTACTGTTCCCAGCTTCTTAGATAAGACATGAAACGCTGCTTCTTTAGACGAACCACCCCTTCCTACCTCCCTCCCCCAAACAAAACCGTTTACATGTAGATCCTATTTTGGAGGGGGGCAAGAAGAAAAGGGAATGGGACGTGCATGTATATATATACACGCTTAGAGATGAATGTTCGAGACAGACACGATAAAGCAATTCACACATTTAGGGTTTATGTGACATGATACTTCAACTTTGACCTCTCACATGAATTATGAAAACTACTTGGCTTTTTCTTTCTTTCTCTATGTACAGCAGAGGTTTAGGTTCAACTAACATATACTGAAATAACTTTTTGACCGTGTGCGATGATGAAAATATCGACAACAGCTAGATCTATACAATACAATGATGATGATGATGATGATGATGATGATGATGATGATGATGATGATGATGATGATGATGATGATGATGATGATGATGATGATGATGATGATGATGAT
>NW_004797451.1:1198971-1200003 GCF_000002075.1 Aplysia californica
TCGAGGAGAAAGAAAGAATAAATATATCAATTATCATATAGCAATCAACATCTGTGGACACAAAAAATGAATAATCATAATTACATTTATATTGGCAAATCAATTATATTATCCAGCCGGAGAGGACACAAATAGGCTTGTTGAAAATAAAATAAAAAAAGAAATAATATGCCTCAACGCGATAGAATCAGGCGTTCATCAATTTTTGGGGCATGTGCAGTTATGGGTATCCTGTTACAAGCCTGTTCATTAAGTCAATCTATCGACGAAAACAACTATCCATCTATCTTGACAAGAAGTCGAGACATTTGCGATTGAAGTAGATGGGAGTTGCCTGATTTCAGAGATAAAATTAGCGAGAAAATTGCAGCCCAAATTTAGTGACTTTCATAACTGGAGAGTCCTTGGAAATTGGAAGTTTACATAATATTATATCTATGTGCCTTTAATCAACGGTTTTCAGTAACATCAACACAGAAATCTATTAATATACGTACATAAGAGGCGTTGAGGAAACCCTCCCCCCAAAAAAACCAAAACCAAAAACAAACAAAGAAACAAACAACAAAAATAAAACAAAAACAAAAACAAACAAACAACAAAACAACAAAAACGAACCAATAAAACCCCAATAAGATTACCAAGCAATTGGGAAAAAATGTCAGTTTCTTCGATTTTATTATTTTTACGAGCGTCTGATTTCACCACGATGTCTCACAAATATCAACTATTAACAAAAAAAACAAAAAAGAAAAAAAAAGAGGTGAAATGGTGATCTCAGGTGGTCTTTTGTAGAGAGCTGAGGCCGTGTGGAATAAAGTATTGTTAAGTGGACAATATGTCTGGCTCTTGTGTGTGTGTGAGTGATGGTATGTGAAATGTGAGTTATTATTTGTTATTGTTGCTTCGTAGGCAATTCCCTAGGTGATAGAGCTGTTTTATCTTTGGCTGCTTGTTTGTTGGTATGTGTGAGTGTGAGTGTGTGTGTGTGTGAGGGGGGTGGGGTGTTCTGACAGACTATTATTATTATTA
>NW_004797451.1:1214798-1216030 GCF_000002075.1 Aplysia californica
GTTCTTGTGAACTGCTATTTTCGGGGTACATCGATAGTCGAAGCAGATTTTGTGCTGTTGAGGATAGAAAGGTAAGCAGAGTAAGCCTAATTCCCCGTTTGGACTTCTCTGTTGACATCCACCCCTCGGCGGTCATATGATCTTATGCAGTTGCGAGCGCCGTAAAACCTTATTAAAACAAACAAAAATGACAGATGATCACAAAGCACAGCACACCGATGTTTGCACGGCAGCGTTGAAGTGATGCAGGCAAAATACACATGGCATCGTAGGAGATGGTCCTGTTGGTGACTTCCAAGAGCCTAATAAACGTTTTCTCTTTTTAATCACAGTCCTGATTTTGCCTCTTCAGACTTCCATCTGTTTGGACCAAAGGAGAGATATCTAACCGGGGAAAAAAATCACTGATAACATAAATTTTGGGTGGAGCTTTTCAGAGATTGGCTTCGATTGCGTGAGGTAATATTCTATATTTATTTACTCATGAAGCGATGGGGAAAATATTGATTGTTCATGGGGAGTAGGTTGAGAAATAAAAGGAATGTTTCGTCAGCTAAGTGTGTAAGTTATATCTCAATCATGACAAAATTACTCTTTTTATAGCCATTGTCCTGTTATCTCTGGGACGTTCTGACAAAGTCTAACACATGCACACATACAAACATAGACACAAATAAAACAAGCACACATGCATACACAGAAACACACACACACACACAGACACAGACACACACACACACACACACACACACACACACACACACATACACACACACACACACACACACACATACACACACACACACACACACACACACTACTGACTGAAGTAGTCTTATGCCATTCCCAAAAAGGGAGGGGGGTATTAACATTATCTTATGCACTATAGATTTGTAAATGGGCTGATTTATCAACGTGATTTATCAATGTCATGTTTATACTGTTCCGGAACAACATAGGGGGAACTGCTGTTTTTCCCCCCCTCATCGTTACTATCGTCATTTCCCACTACCTCTTTATTTTGTTTGTCACGTTCTTGTGAACTGCTATTTTCGGGGTACATCGATAGTCGAAGCAGATTTTGTGCTGTTGAGGATAGAAAGGTAAGCAGAGTAAGCCTAATTCCCCGTTTGGACTTCTCTGTTGACATCCACCCCTCGGCGGTCATATGATCTTATGCAGTTGCGAGCGCCGTAAAACCTTATTAAAACAAACAAAAATGACAGATGATC
>NW_004797451.1:1217660-1219699 GCF_000002075.1 Aplysia californica
CCCACAAACAGCAGAATCAGGCTTCCTCACCCTCAGCCCCGCATCCCCGCTGTCCTAACGCCTGATTAACTCCACGACGGCCAAAATCTCCGGTCCGGGAAAACACGCCAAACGAAAGTTGTGAACGTCACCTTAAGGACAAGGGGCCGGGCGCCAGACAGATAGCAACTGTGGAGTCTGTTCCCCCGCGAGACAGCGACAGTAAGCTGCTGGTGACACTGCCAGATTTAGTAGACTTCTCTTCTCCTCTGTCCTTTATTATTTCTTGCTCGATTTCTACCAACTTGTTTCTGTTTTCTACTTTTGGTTCTCCGCTTTTCTTTCATTTTTTTGTTTTGTTTCTTGTATGACTTCTTTTCTTTATTCCTTGTTACATTGTATTACTTACTCAATATCTACCAACTCAGTGTTTTCTTCTGATTTTGGCTCTTCACTGTTTTTAAAAAAAACATTTTCTGGTATGACTTCACTTCTCTGTCCTTTGTTATTTCTTGCTTGATTTCAAACAACTCATTGTTTTTTTCTGCTTTTGAATCTCTGCTCGTTTTTTTCCCCTTGGTTTTACATTGCTTCTCTGTTCTAGGTTATTTCTTGCTCTATTTCTACCAACTTTTTTCTGTTTTCTACTTTTGGTTCTCCGCTTTTCTTTCATTTTTTTGTTGTTTCTTGTATGACTTCGCTTCTCTGCCCTTTGTTATTTCTTGCTTGATTTATACCAACTTATTTTTATTTTCTACTTTTAGCTCTCTGATATTGGTTTTCTTTTTGTTTTCTTAATGACTTCGCTTTTTTGTTCTATGTTATCTCTTACTTGATTTCTACCAACTCAGAGTTTTTTCTGCTTTTAGCTCAAAACAGTTTAAAAAAACTTTTCTTGTGTCCCTTCGCTTCTCTGTTCCTTGTCATTTCTTGCTCGATTTCTACCAACTTATTTCTGTTTGGTATTTTGGCTCTCCACTTTTTTCCTGTATGCCTTCGCTTCTCTGTTCCTCGTTATTTCTCCACATATTTTTACCAACTCTATGTTGTGTTATTTCCTGCTTATTGCGTCTTGTTTTCTTTCTTTAAAAAATCTTGAATGCCCTCAGTCTATCTTTTCGCTTTCGATGTATGGTCGTTGGTAAAAAAGCACCCATGTTAATGGCAGCTTCAGGAAATTCTGTTTCAACTTTACCATTCCTGTTTGCGTCACGATTTTTTTTTTACGTTGACTGTTGTTGACTGTTGTAAACAACATATTTTTCGGAAAATATTTCGTCTGAGCGAGCAGCTGCCATTGTCCAGGCCACATTCCCGTCTACTCGACGTGGTTTCAAAACAAAACACGTAAAAGATATAAAACGAAAAGAGAGTTACGTTGATTTCGAACTGCTTCGTTCTTTCTAGATGTCAAACCGAAAAAAGCAATTATTAAAACAACCAAATTTAATAGATCCCTAAATTAAGAAAAGTGGAAAAACCCAACAAAAACAAAACAACAACGTGAAAAACGACACACAACAAAACAAACAAACAACAGCAACAGCAAAAACGACACCACATTAAAAAAACCCAAACAAAACAACAACTCCAAAAACACCAACAAAAACAATCAACACAACACGCAAGAAAGACAAAACATTCCATTTTGTTGATAAAACATCCCCAACCAAAAACCACAATATTTTCATTAAAGCAGAAAAACCCAAGTGAAACCTGTCAGGCTTATAATATAATATGTGAGGCAGCGTGGTGGAATCAGGCTCTCGTCAAAATAACCAAAGTGAAGAAACTTGCATTTTTCCGCAGGTTTGTGAATTTTTATCAAATTTTTGTATTTTGGCCCAACACCTTTCATGCCCATTAAAGATTTCATTTTTGTGTGGATTTTTCTGAAAAACGTTGATTAAAGGCACAAAGATGTAAATTTTCAGTTACCGCAGGCTCTTACTCTAAGGAAATAACTAATCTTTGACGGCCCTTTTCTCACAAATTTTACCTCTGAAAACATTCATTCGCAAATATCTCGATTTGTGTTCAAATTAATGGATTTTCTTTCA
>NW_004797451.1:1223487-1224531 GCF_000002075.1 Aplysia californica
AGTTTTCTTACTGAACTTTTCTTTGTCACACTTCATTGCGCTGTTGGTTTTTATTTTTTGTTCATTATTTACAAAATCGCAATTTTTTAAAGAATTTATTGGGGGCTCTTGTAGCCAAGAGGTTAAAGTGTTCACTTCTCATTCAAAGGTCCCGGGTCTAAAATCGTCTTCTTTCACTTCCTTTCTTGCTCTCTAACAATGTTCTGTCGTGTGCTTTCGTCTCCACTTTCTACCCCCACCCACTGTGATGGGGGGATGGAGTTTTCTTACTCAACTTTTCTTTGTGACACTTCATTGCGTTGTTCGTTTGTTTTTTTATTTTTCGTTATTTACAAGCTCGCTAAATTTTAATAAACGTCTTGGGGGCTCTCGTGGCCTAGATGTTAAGGTGTTTGCCTCTCTTTCAATAGGTCCCGAGTTCGAATTTGGATAGCGACGGAAATCTTTCTTCCTTCAAAATTTCTTCTTTCACCTCCTTTCCTGCTCTCTAACAAAGTTCTGTCGTGTGCTTTCGTCTCCACTTTCTACCCCCACCCACTCATCTCCTTTGCCCCCCTCCTCTTGGCTCCTGACTCTTTCTGCAGCCTTTCTACTGCTACTCTTTGGCTCTTTCTTACTGCTGTCTTTCAGTCACACCCTTGACCTTCTGGTAGGAAAGATCTACACTTAGCCTTCTCGGACAAGGGCGAAAAGTCTCGGAGGTCCCGAGAGCAAGTTGCGCACGTTAAAGATCCCTTGATGGTCTAAAATCAATAGGAATAGGCTTCGGCCACCACCCGGACAAAATTAAGAATTTCCTACCAACTGAAAAATATGTCTAATGTGTCCTGCGCGCTCATATAAGCGTATGCAGTTGCGAGCGCCGTAAAACACTTACCAAAACAAATACCAAAACAAATACCAAAACCAGAGACCTTGCCCCGGGGATTTGGGAGAAATGGCGGGGACGAGCTGGAACTTGCAGACGACATCTATAACTGTGAGGGGAGCTAACCCAAGGGAGGTCTTGTTGGCAGTTGTGTGGACGGCAGGGGGAGCGGTGGG
>NW_004797451.1:1224926-1226952 GCF_000002075.1 Aplysia californica
GGGGGGGTTCTTTACTGGACTTCTCTTTGTCACACTTCAGTGCGTTGTTGGGTTTTATTTTTTCGTTTTTTTACAAGCTCACAACTTTTTAAAGAACTTTTTTCTCTCTTCGAAAAAAAACAAAAAACAAAAAAACGGAGAGAAATCGTTATTGGAAAATAGATCTAGGTGGGGGTGGGTTTTCTTAACTTTTCTTTGTCACACTTCACTGGGTTGTTGGTGGTTTTTAATTTTTTCGTTATTAAACAGCTCGCAATTTTTTAAAGAACTTCTTTTTTCTCTCTTCGAAAAAAACAAACAAACACGGAGAGAAATCATTATTGGAATATAGGTGGGGGCGTATTTTCTTAACTTTTCTTTGTCACACTTCATTGCGTTGTTCGTTTGTTTTTGTTTTTTTCCGTTATTTACAAGCTCGCAACATTTAAAAAGACTTTTTTCCCCCTCACTTCAAAATAACGAAGAGAAATCATTATTGGAATATTGGTGGGGACGGATTTTCTTAACTTTTCTTTGTCACACTTCATTGGGTTGTTGTTGGGTTTATTTTTAAATTTTTTCGTTATTTACAAGCTCTCAACTTTTTAAAGAACATTTTCTCCCGACTTCGAAATAACTGTGAGAAATCATTTTTGGAATATTATAGGCGTGGGCGAGTTTTGTTCGCTTTTCTTTGTCACAATTCATTGAGTTCTTGTTTTTTTGGTATTTTTCTTTCTTAAGTTATTTACAAGCTCGCAACTTTTTGAAAAGACTTTTTTTTCAATCACTTTGAAATAACGGAGAGAAATCATTATTGGAATATGGGAGGGGGCGGGTTTTCTTAACTTTCCTTTGTCACACTTCAATGGGTTAAAGTTTTTAAAAAAATCTTTTGTTATTTACAAGCTCACAACTTTTTAAAGAACTTTTTCTCCGGACTTCGAAATAACTGTGAGAAATCATTTTTGAACTATCATAGGCGTGGGCGAGTTTTGTTCGCTTTTCTTTGTCACATCTTATCTTTTTTTACAAGCCGGCAACAATTCATAAGGGAAAAAAATCATTTTTCTCTCACTTTTCTCCACTGTCTTCAATCCCTTTTCTCCTCTCATCAGATATTGGACAACGACCCCTCCTCTCCTTTACCTCTCATTTTGTCTCGTTATTAATTTCTAAAATTGTTTATTTTGGCGCTCATATGACCTTATGCAGTTGCGAGCGCTGTAAAACTTCTACTAAAACTAAATAACTAAAATTGTTTTCCCTATCGCCACTCACACAGAAGCAAATTACATATTGTATACGTTTATAAGTCTTGAATACATTTTTTGGGTCTTAATCAGTACAGATAATAAATATAAACGCACAGCAGCAGCTAGAGATAGCATTCTCTATTGCCATCCGCCCCTTGGCGCTCATATGACATTATGCAGTTGTGAGCGCCGTAAAACCTTACTAAAATCTAACTAAATTAGAGATAGTAGACTATGGTGGGTCATTACACGTCAACCTTTGAGCCAACAGAGATGACACCTTCAGATAGTGGGTGGTTGGCGGATGCTTTGGTGTGGTTTGTTTCTTCTTTTCTATCAAACATCTATCGTCTTTATCTCCACTCCTTCTTTTTTGTTTTAGTTACTCTCTTGTAACACCTCCAATCTTTTGCACTTATCTCACCTTATTATGTTGCAAGTGCCGTAAAACTCTTACTAACACCAAAAAAAACCTTCAGATGAACAGTACAAACTGTCATCTGTGAGAGAAAAAGGGGTATCATCCAACTCCACTTTAACCGTCATGTCCAGCAGAAGATGGACCTGTTTGTACACTTCACAGAGAATAATACGGAGAGTGTTTATATTGCTGAGAACTTTGCACTTATCTCACGCTCAGCTGGGTGCTGACATGATAAAGTGCTAAGAGCTCTTTTTTTTTACAACGCATTCTGTTTTGTACTGAGTCTACAGAATGGAGGATAGAGTACTGACAGGTTTCCCAGGGCTGATGATACCAGTTTGGCACACTACTAGATTCAATTGCCCCG
>NW_004797451.1:1231453-1232480 GCF_000002075.1 Aplysia californica
AACAAACTACCAACCCAGACCGATGTGGGACACAACATCTCTCCTGCAAAAAGACAGACTCACTTAATCAAACATATTCTCTACGTCGGAATCAAACTAACGCCTACTGCGTATGAGGCTAAGAGCTGAACTTTTACGTGAATGGTTGGCGGGTGCTCTGATGTGGGGGAGGGGGGTTACTCCTTCTTTTCTATCAAATGACTATCGTCTTTATCTCTCCTCCTTTTTATGTTTCTTACTTTCTTGTAATACCTCTAATCTTCCGGACTCATATGATCTAATTATGTTGCAAGTGCTGTAAAACACTCTCTGAAACAAAACAAATATTTTTCAAATAAAAAACTACCAACCCAGAACGATGAGGGACTTATCACTTCTCCTGCAGAAAGACGGAAACACTCAATCAAACATCTTCTCTACACGGGACTCAAACTCACGCCTACTGCGTATAAGGCTAAGAGCTGAACCATTACAACAACCCAACAGATGCCATGATCAGGGTCTCACCTAATTCCGAACACGTCACTGGCCAACAGCAGACGATTGCGTCACCATTCCCGCCACCCTCGGGCCAGACTGCAATTTGCACATTCGTTTAAAGCCTGCCCTCCCTTGTGAATTAACCCCATTGCCGTGAAATATTAACCCTCGTTAGACTCCCCGGAATGTACGTCTGGCGCCACATGCGTTTGGTGTGTGGATGACACCTCCAGGAGAAGTGGGATTTACTCTCAAAGCAAAACCGAAAAGGTTTTTTCAGGGACAGCCAACTGGCGTCTGTGCTGTAATGGATAGGTTATTATTTTGCCCTGCGCACACACAAAAAAAGCACAAACTCAGTTTCAAAGTCTCAGTTTGTTTGTTTTTTGTTGCTGTTGCTGTTGTTGTTGTTGTTGTTGTTATTTTTGTTATTATTGTTGCTGTTGTTGATGTTCTTATTACTTTGTAGTAGTAATAGGGCCTAGTAGTAGTATTAGTAGTAGTAGTAGTAGTAGTAGTAGTAGTAGTAGTAGTAGTAGTAGTAGTA
>NW_004797451.1:1234560-1236202 GCF_000002075.1 Aplysia californica
AAAAAAAAGAAAGAAAAAACCACCAAAAAAAAAACAAAAAAAAAAACAAAAAAAAACCAACAAGCAAACCCAACAACAAAAAACAACAAAAAACAACAGCAAAAAAAAAAAGCAAACCCAAAACAATAAATTTCTACACTTTGGAATCGAACTCATGATTTCTCGATTTATTTGTGTGTGTTTGTTTTTGTTTTGTTTCTTGCCAAATGAGCAAGCTATTCATACTATTCGTATTGGGTGATATATAATATGGACGTTAATTCAGACTAGAGATCCTTGTCCTTTGACAAACGTGATTTTTTTCTGTTACTGTATTAGCTGTTGCGTTGTGTAAGTTTAACGCCCCTTTTAACTCTTTAAGTCTATTAAAAAAGGTGGAACCTGCGAACCGAAAGTCCATCTCCGATAGATCAAAACCAAATGGGCGCATGGAGATCTTCTTTAAAAAAAACTCCCGAAGACAACCCCAATTTCAGAACGCTCCGTTTGGGGATTCGAACCAAAGCCATTGGCTTCATCATCAAGCATGATACCAAAATGTGAGCTAACCGTGTGCTTTCAATAAACACCTAAACACCGTGCCCTACTGTAATTGGTCGCTTTTAAGGACAAGCGGGCTAACCCAGATTTCGGGGGTTTCCAGAAATCTTGACCAACACCAAAATTGGCCATTGCTTTACCTATAGGAGAAGTTTGGTTTCATTGGTGTGTGTATTTGGTTATAGAGAAAATTCTCCTTATCTTTGAAAGAAACTGAAAAAGGGGCAAAACCTTTTGCATCCATTTTCTCAAAACAGCATTTTTCGGGATAGCCCCCTTGTGCTTAAAAGCAACCAATTATCTTGAACATCTATATGTAACAGTTACATGTTATAACAATTATGTACGTAATACACTAATGGACACTATCATACGCACATTTTTCAACTATTCAGATTGCGTCAATATAATAGAAATAGGCATGGGACAAATAAAAAAAAAATTAAAAAAGAAACACCTAAACATCGTGCCCTACTGTAACTAACTGTTAATGGGAAGACCGGACATAGCATTTCAAGGGCAACAAGTCAAAGACTATTCACAACATAGAGCTTAGATGATGTTGCAAACTTTTCGATCTCGAGACGGTGTTGGGCGTTATTTTATGTGATTAGTTTTAACATTGCTTTAAGGTCTGAAATATTGTATGTCTGATTTTTATACGATACTAGGCTTAACATCCCCCCCCCCACCCTTCCCGAGATACGAAAACGTAGTATTCTTCTGTTGTTTTGTATTTGTTTTTCTCTGTTTTTCTTTCTTTTAGAGTTGAATTTTCCAAAAGAAAATAGAATTATTAGGTAAGTATCATTTACAAGAGGGTTTTTTAAAACGTTTCAAGATGTTTTTGTAACGTGTTGGTGCAGTCTGGAAAATCTCACGGTGGAGACACGTAAAACAAGATTTGTGTCTGTGCACTGATACATATATGTGGGTGTAGTCGAAGAGCGAGGTACAGGACTCGTGTCTTCTTATATCAATTGTTAATGGGATGAGGTGTGTGGTCCTGACACGGACGATTACTGATGGGAGAGAGGGAGAGACAGAGAGAGAGAGAGAGAGTGAGAGAGAGAAGGGGGCGGGAGAGAGAGAGAGAGAGAGA
>NW_004797451.1:1238761-1239976 GCF_000002075.1 Aplysia californica
GGTTGAGAAATCGAGGCTGGGGCTATGGTTCAATGTGAGTCATTTAAAACAAAACGAGATAAACCAATTGTGAGGCAGCATGGTGGAATCAGGCTCTCGTCAATTTTTGCCCTTGTAGAGTTATTGGTACCATCTTAAAGTTTGTGCACTCGTCTTTTTGGGATGAAAAAAATATCCATTTATCTTGAATACAAGTCGAGATATTTGCGAATGAAGGAGGTGGGGGTCACCTGTTTTTATTAAGGAGAAAATGGGCATCAAAGATTAATTATTTCCTTAGCTTAATTAAGAGTCCGTGGTAACTGAAAAATTTACATTTTTGGTGCCTTTAATCAACGTTTTTAAGAAAAATCCACACAGAAATGCGTTCTCTAATGGGCATGTTGAGTCAAAAAACAAAATTTTGATAAAAATTTACAAACCTGCAGAAAAATACTAGTTTCTTCACTTTGATTATTTTAACGAGAGCCTGATTCCACCACGCTGCCTCACAATTATAGTTTAATGACCCATTATGAGTCATGTCACAACGTTGTGGAATCAGGCGCTCGTCAATTTTTGGACATGTGGAGGTATTGATATCATCTTAAGCTGGTTTATTTGTCTTGCTTTCGGGTAAAAAAACCAACAAACAACCCATCAATCTTGAATAGAAGTCGAAATATTAATTACGATAGAAAATGAAGTGGAGGTCGCCTGTTTTCAGAGATAAAATAGGCGAGAAAATGGCCGCCAAAGTTTGATGACTTCCAAAGCTAAACAGTCCTTGGAAAATGAAATTTTTTTTTTTTGTACTCTTAATGAACGTTTTTCTGTAAAATTCACGCTTTAATGAGTTTGAAAAGAAAAAGAAACAAACAAACAAAACACAACAACAAATAACAAAACCAACAAACACCAACAACAAAAATTCGATAAAAATTACCAAACGTGCAGAACAATGCCGATTTCTTCAATTTCATCATTTTGACGAGCGCCTGATTTCACCACGATGTCGCACATAGTTACTGTTCTCCCAGGCCTATAACTTTGTAAAACAAGTTGTAAATGTATTCCTCAGACCCTTGCAGATAAATTGTAAAAGTAGAAGTTTTACGACGTGCCCTCATCGGCACTTAGATAATATAGAAGGTGGGCTCCTACGATCCTCGAGAAGAAGAAGAAGAAGAAAAAGAAGAAGAAGAAGAAGAAGAAGAAGAAGAAGAAGAAGAAGAA
>NW_004797451.1:1241528-1244253 GCF_000002075.1 Aplysia californica
TGTTCTTCTTCTTCTTCTTCTTCTTCTTCTTCTTCTTCTTCTTCTTCTTCTTCTTCTTCTTCTTCTTCTTCTTCTTCTTCTTCTTCTTCATCTTCTTCTTCTTCTTCTTCTTCAGCAGTTGAACATTACTTCTCGGATATTTCTGCAATAAAACACTCTATCTGTTGCCATTCTGCCTGCTTGAATTCTTCTGGGTTCAAGCCAAATCCTATGCCCCGTTTCCATTTTTTGATAGGTCTACCCCTTCCTCTTTGGCCTTCTACCTTTGCTTCCACGACATACATGTATCGCGAGTGATTCATGTCGTGGTTCAGTGTGGTCTGGATGAGCTTTGACGTCTCTATACTTATTTTTCTTCTTTGTACTTCCTCTTTCTCTCTTTTCTGTCTCCGGGATATTCTAAGACTTCTTTTATAACGTTTCATTTCGAAAGCGGTAATCCATTTTGTGTCTTGTTCATTGATGGCACATTCATGCTTCTCATCCATAATAAATTGCGGAAGAAGGGAATATTATGGTATGTCTTAGAATTCTTACTTGTATATTTTTCCATTGTCCTTTTGGATGAATGTCGTCATCGTTTTGAGTTTTGATATTGCAATAATAATATAGCAATTTTATATACAGTGCATATTCACAGCTTTATCTGGGGAAAGTGGTTCTACAGGTACTGTAAAGCTGTGCTGTAGTTGCTGCTGTTTCTGCTATTTCTGCTACTGCTATTGTTGAAGTTATTGATGCTGTGATCGCGTCGTTATTGCTGTTGTTGTTATTGGTTTTTTTTATCCTACTGTCGTTGCTAGTGTTGTTGCTCTTGCAATATTATTTCTGTTAGTGTTGTCGTTGTTGTTGTTGTTGTTGTTTTTGTTGTTGTTGTTGTTGTCGTTGTTGTTGTTGTTGTTGTCCTTGTTGTTGTTATTGTTTTTGACACAGCTGTTGTTGCTAGTGTTGTCGTTTTTGCAATTGTTTTAGTTACTGTTGTTGTTGTTGTTTCTGTTGTTGTTGCTGCTGCTATTTGTTGCTGTTGCTGCTGTTTGTTGCTTTTGTTGCTGTTGTTGCTGTTGTTGCTGTTGTCGTCTTATGCTGTAGCACCCTCTGATTTCTCTCACTGACATCTACACACACCAACTCTGTGCGGTAATAGCGATGGAGCCTATTAGGTGTTTTTTCTGTCCATAAAAACTACTGAACGTTTTCCATTTGTCAAGCATCGCGGTGAAATCAGGCGCTCGACAAAGTAATGACATAGAAGAAATCAAAATTTCCCCCCATCCATTGGGGTATTCTTATCGATTTTTTTGTTTAGTGCTCAAAGACTTTAATTTTCACTTCATTCGCTTATATTTACATATTCCTACATGGATCTTTTGATTAAAATTTAAAAAAAAAAAGTTTTTTAAAAACTAAAAAGCGTTCGTTGATCAAAGGCACACACACATGTAAATGTGTAGTTTCCAAGGACCCTAACACTTGGGAAGTCACCAAACTTTGGCGGCAATTTCCTAGCTAATCATACATCAGACACCAGACGAACCTCCACCTCTTTCAATCGTAAATATCTCGCCTCCTATTCAAGATAAATGGGTCTTTTTGGGGTCTTTTTTCATCAAAAGCAAGGCAAATAAACATGCTTTTAGATTATACCAATAAACTCCCCACGCCCCAAAATTGACGAGCGTCTGGTTCCACTGTGCCGTGACACATTTCTCCGATTGGATTTGGGGGAAAAGATCTTGGCTATTGATTTTTTTAAAAATAAAAAAATTGCTGCATAGGCTTTTAATGTAAGAGGACGAGGGAGGGAAGGGTTGGGGTTGGGAAGAGAAGGGGTGGGGTCTATGACTCTTTCTCTCTCTCTTTCTCTCTCTCTGTCACTGTCTGTCCCCGTCTCCTTTTCCACAACTCTCCCCCCCCCCCCATTCTGGTCCCAAACAACAATTGACATTTCCCCGTAAGTCGGTAATCTTCTCGCAGCTTGTGGTAAATGTTTCAACAGACTGCTGGTGAACTCTGGGGTTGCAGAGTCCAAGGTCATTCCTAAAGGTCAGTGCCTTACTCGAAGCAACCAAGGTCGATTTGGAGGCTTGAAGATAATATAAAAAGCAATAAAATGCAGGTAGTTTTTACGCCCCAATCGGTAAGATTTAGATGATTTATTTGGAAGGCTTCTACCCTGCCTGTCAGGTCAAACCCGGGCTGAGATAGATGCAACATCCCAGTAGAATGATCTAGATCTAGACACTCGATACAAATTCTTCTCGCCGCACGGGATTCGAACTCAGGTCTATTGCATGCTACGGAGGGCGCCTAACTGCTACACCATACTCTACACGCCAGTAGGAAAATTGTATTCATGCTCTCAGATTTGAAACAGTAAGGTAAGAAAATATTCCAGAGAAACTGAGAAAAAAACCAAGAAGTCGGATTCGAACCCCGAAGACAGATCAAGTTCATTAGCAGCAACAAGCATTCTAGAACCTCTCATTTTGAAAAGTTGTTGTTTTTGCTGTTGCTGTTGTTGTTGTTGTTGCTGTTGCTGTTGCTGTTGTTTTTTATGTAGTTATTGTTGTTGTTGCTGTTGTTGCTGATTTTTGCTGTTGTTGTTGTTGTTGTTGTTGTTGATGATGATGTTGTTGTTGTTGTTGTTGTTGTAGTTGTAGTTGTTGTTGTTGTTGTTGTTGTTGTTGTTGTTGTTGTTGTTGTTGTTGTTCTTCTTCTTCTTCTT
>NW_004797451.1:1244544-1246114 GCF_000002075.1 Aplysia californica
AATTTTTTGGTCGCTACCCGGAATCGAACCCGGGACCTTTGAATGAGAGGCCAACACCTTAACCTCTAGGCCACGAGAGCCCCACACCTAGTTTTCTCGAACAAAGGCAAAAGAGATCCCGTGTGCAAGTTGCTCACGCTAAAGATCCCTTGGTCGTCCAAAATTGATAAAAGTTACTTCATCCACCACCCGGGCAAAATTCAACATTCTTACCTACTGAAAATGTTTGGTGTGTTCCGCGCGCTCATATGACCTAATGCAGTTGCGAGGGCCGTAAAACACTTACCAAAAAATGGGACGAAAATGGAACTCAATAGAAGAAGATATATACAGTTTTGCTAATATGACAGTGTATTTATATTGTCGGCCAACGGTGTAGGTGTAAACAACCCAACATTTTGAATTTAAAAACAATTTCAGTTTTATAAGTTCTTACATGTGCTCCAAAATATTTTTGTGAATACCCCCCCCCCTCCCCCCCAAAAAAACCCAAACAAACAGCAACAACAAAAACAGCCGATTTATAATGTAGGTACAATTATTAAAAGAATGAAACGGTTTCTTTTTCTGTCTCTTGAAACATTTCGTTATCTGGGCTTAGCTCCTTTGACGAGCTTGCCGGCGATATTAAGGTTAGGGCAAGGGTAAGTAAAGAGTTAGAATATGGGAGAGGGCTTCAGTATAATCAAAGTTTAAAAATATCATTTGCTTTCCGAGCATTCAGGTTTGCAAGATTTACATTTAAGCTTCATCCGGTATTGATTCTAGCTGTATCAATGTTTGTTGGCTCCTCCGTGGTAGCCAAAAAAACACAAAAAAAATAAGATCAAAGTATAAGCTTCACTGCAGTGGAGACAGATATATATCTATATTGTTATCTTTACTTTTGGTGCGGGAGGCGTTTATGAGTGAGGCCACGAATTATTCACATATACAGTTTCCTTTTGCGTTGATGGTTATTTTTGATGGGTCATTTTTCAAAGTACAAAACTAGGTCATAAGAGATGACGCTCAGAAAAGAAGATGTAGTCCAAGAAGGAAAGAAAAAAACACGCATTGTTCACTTCATCCTCCGCCCTCACCCTTCCTTCTCCCAACGCTTGAAACTCCTAAAATAGAGCTGAAAACCTTTAATTGTGTCAGACAAAATTATGATGAGAGGGTAAAAATCAAACAATGTCAGGTTGTGGAAAGAGGTTAGAAAACCGTGGCATTGAAGATATCAAAACGACCATTAAAAAGAAGAAAATATTTATGACATGTTTTGAGAAAGCCAAACAGAGAGAATATTTCGCAACAAGACATGTGACTGGAGACTATAATATTCGAAAAGAAGAAAAGGTAGACCAACTGACAGCTATAAAAGTACAGTAGTGACGAGGCAGACACCCAGGGGCTATATTATTATGAGACAAAACGGAAAGAGGTGGCTAAGGATGACGAGAATGTCTTTGATTGCTCTCTGTCTTGTGTACTTGAGGAGTAGCAGGAGGAGGAAGAGGAGGAGGAGGTAGAAAGAAAAGGAAGAGGAGGGGGGAGGAGGAGGAGGAAGAGGAGGAGGAGGAGGAAG
>NW_004797451.1:1246309-1247691 GCF_000002075.1 Aplysia californica
AGAGAATGAGAGGAGAGAGAGAGAGAGAGAGAGAGAGAGAGAGAGAGAGAGAGAGAGAGAGAGAGAGAGAGAGGGGAACACCATGATCAGCAAGAGTAGCAGTAAAAATAGCAGTGCCAGTGGTATAAGAACAAAACAAGAGGAAGAGTAGGCCTACAATAACAGATGACCCAAAACAAAACCGACTGTCTGAGAATGTTTTTGACCTCTGATTCCCAGACCAGACAGCTCAGAAGGAGGAAACTATTAATCTTACACCCCCCCCCTCTCTTACATTTGGCCATTACCTACTTCTCCTAATCCAATCCCCCCCCTTTCTGCCCCCTCCCCCCTCCTTTTTTTCCCTCACCAAAGCAGTCTCGCCCAAGTCAGGGGCGACATAATCAGAATCGATAACTAGTCAAACGACTGTGGGTCTACAGAGATACAACACACAAAAAACATAATCAGAAACGGAATTCATAAACATACCCCGGGTACAAATGTAACGATTACTCGGCCGGTCACAATGGCACAGTAGGTTATCAACTTGATCTGCTGTCATTCGGAAGTTCTAAATTCGAATCCAAGTGGCATTTGGATGGCTTTCTCCGTCCTATGTGGGATATTTTCTCTTAAACTGGCTGCTAGAGGATGATAATTCCCCTTAAACGGGTTCAAAAAGGACGTTTCCTCTTAAACGGGTTCCTACAGGATAGTTTCTTTTAAACGGGATTTTAGAGAGCGTTACGCTTCTGATAATGATCTACATCATGATAAATATGGCTGTTAAACCTCAGCAACAAACCATAACGTATTGTACCTTCCATGTCTGGAACATGTCTTCTTAAACTTGTGTCTTGACGAGTTAAAATCAGCTCTGCCTCAAATAGATCTACATCACGTTAAGTAGAGCAATTCATTGTTCAACTTCACTAACATAACACAACTTGTTTTGCACATTTTGCATAGCACCCATCTGGGTGGTTGGCGGATGCTCTGGTGTGGTTTGCTTCTTCTTTCCTATCAAACATCTATCGTCCTTATCTCCCCTTCTTCTTTTTTATGTTTGTTACTCTCTTGTAACACCTCTATTCTTCTGGTGCTCATATGACCTTATGCAGTTGCGAGTGCCGTAAAGCCTCTACAAAACTAAACTAGCACCTATCTACGAGTCGTTTCCTTAGAATGATAAAGTTCTGCCTGATATTTTTGGCCGTTTTGATCACGAGGTCAGAAACCTAACGTCTTACCTGCTCTATTATGGGGGCTCCAGTGGCTAAGTGAGTAGTGAGTTTGGACTCAAGAAATGTCAAGCAAGTGTCGGAGACACGGGGATCAGATGGGTGGTCACTGGAGTGTGTCCTTGAGCAAGACACGACAACCCTAGCTCAAAAATACAG
>NW_004797451.1:1249051-1250539 GCF_000002075.1 Aplysia californica
CTCTCTCTCTCTCTCTCTCTCTCTCTTCTCCCCCCTCTCTCTATATATATCTGTTTTATTCTTCCAGCTAGAAGGTCAGTAGAAGGACAGTATGCACAAATATAGATAAGTACACAAAAAAACTGGAATAAAAATATTGTCCTTTAGACGTGCAAATTACTCTGCTCATAATAATAACTCCCCACATCTCACTCACAATATTATCCTGTCTAGTCTGCTTAATTCTCGAACAGACTTGCTAATGTTAGTATCCTTTTAACGTTGTGTTTTTATTCTGGGTTTTTTTTTACGCTCACGCACTGCGAGATTACAAGGTAGATTTTATTATGTATGCATTAGACCCCGCTGAGCCGAAGTGGGTTGTGATAGGGAATATTTTGCTTCAGTGAGTATTTTGCTGCAATCTTTGATCCACTCCACTACTATATTTGAACTCTAAAAATTGATCCAAATGGGGTACATTTTTGCAAATTCATGTAGATTGAACAAAAATAATTCAGAAAGAAACGGATAAAATATATTTTCAGCACACTTATTTATTTCCACTCCTAACTGAAATCATTAGATTTCGTGGTATCATTTCTACAGTTGAAACAAAACAATCCTCTGTATGTTTCAGAAGGAAGTAAAGGGGGTGGCGAGCCACATACATTCCTCAACACGAGCTAGTGTCACGCGCTCATATGACTTTATGCAGTTGCGAGCTTCGTTAAACACTATCCCCCCCCCCCAAAAAAAAAGCACACCCAAAAACCCCCAACCAAACAAAAGAACTACAACAAAAAACAAACAACAAAAAACCCAAAATAAAACTCAAACTAATAAACAAACTAAACTAAAACCAACAAAAACAAAACAAACACAGAACAACTCCCTCCCCCCTAAAAAAGCAAAAACAAAAACACCAACTAAACACAAACCAAACCAGACCAAAACAAAACAAAACAAAACAAAACAAACCACAACACCTCCCCCCCAAAAAAAAACCCAAACACACAAACAACAACAACAAAAAACAAAAACAAACCAACAAACAAACAAAACAGCAACAACAAAAAAAAAACCCAACCCAACAAACCCAAACTAACAAATGCAAGCAAGACAAAGTTCCCAGTCGCAAATTTTATTCAGACCATGGTCACTGCTCGGTTGTCCAGTCTGAAATGAGCTGAGCCAAAGACGATCATCCCAGGCGAGGTCCCCGCCACACGAAACGGCTCGCATAAACTTGGGGCGGCAACTCTATAATCATGGCTCCTTAACTCCTGTCATGAGAAGTGGTCAGAGAGGAGGGGGAGGGGAAAGGGAGAGGGAGGGGGAAGAGTGAGAGAGAGATAGAGAGAGAGAGAATGAGGGAGAGAGAGAAAGAGAGAGAGAGAGAGAGAGAGAGAGAGAGAGAGAGAGGTGGGAGAGGGAGATGGAGAGAGAAAGAGAGTAAGAGAGAGAAAGAGAAAGTAAGAGTAGGGGATGGGGAGAGAAAAAAAAAGA
>NW_004797451.1:1255016-1256071 GCF_000002075.1 Aplysia californica
TCTCTCTCTCTCTCTATTTCTATTTCTATTATCCACTAAATTTGACCGCACCCCCGCACCCCCTACCTTTCCCTCCCCCAAAGAGAATTTACAGACTGAAACGAAAGAAACGTCGAGGTAAAACAGGAGAGCAGATGGTGGAATATTCGAAACTTTATTTCCGGAATCAAAATTTGCTTTGACTGCAGCTGATAAAAAGCTGGTTAGAAAAAAGCTGGTCTGACAACACCAGAGAATGGGCTGATTTGTCGGCAATGGAACCCTTCGATGGTACGATTTTACGTTCAAAATAATATTCTTCATTAATAGTAATGATAGTAACAATAATACTAATAAAATAATAATAATAATAATAATAATAATAATAATAATAATAATAATAATAATAATAATAATAACGCAACACAGACACGATGTTTAACGTGATATCGCATAAATGAGAATGAACATAAAATTCGTATAAAGTTTTACGCTATGAGAGGCTTGCAAGCTGCCTTCTTGCATACTGGCCTTTTTCTTTCATATACAATCAAAATTGGGGTGCGTTTGCGGAGCGGTTAGTGCTCTCGTCTCTAAAGCGGAAAGTCCGGGTTCGAGCCTCGGTTCGGACACGAATTTTTCGTCCCCGTCTGCCCCCCAACAGGAATAGGTACCTGACTTCGAGTTGAGGAAGCGGCGCTGAAAGGAACTGGCCACACTACCACAATATGCCAAAGGCCTAGGAAATTGTCTCGCTATAACAAGGCAATCCCCAATGTCCGGATCGGATGCGGGAACAACTTTACTTTTACAATCAAAATGACCGTTAAAAAACGCCCCCACAACTGGTATTCATTGAAAGAGCAGCAGACGCTGTTTACTTCTCTTTCCACTCATTATCACACGATATTCAGACATCCCCCCGGGCATACAAAAACAAAACCAGAAAACAAAAAACAAAACAATAACTAAACAAATCGACCCTTATTAATGTCGACATCCAGCAGGTATACAACATCTCCCCATTCAAAATACGTGATCATAATAATGTCATGTCGAATAACCCCCCCCCCCCC
>NW_004797452.1:0-2958 GCF_000002075.1 Aplysia californica
TGGAAGTTACTGAGTTAATAGAAACTGACTTGAACGGCATAGAAAAAGAAACACTACTAGAGTCTATGCTAGAAAACAAACTGAAAGTGAGAAGCGCAATGAACTGCTGGTCATGGCCTCTGGTACTTTAACCAAAGACTTTTACTTTCTACTAAGTTTGTACACACCAACACACAATATCGACGTGCACTCGACCTGTAAATATGTAATAAGAACAGTACTGTATGATGGCAAAAAGTCAATTGATACTGTACCAATGACGCTGTCCCATGCAGATTAAGTCTACAATCAGATACTATACAAAGCTGGACAAAGTTAGCACACAACAGTTTTCCATCATTATGTAATCAAACGTTCTTCATCTCATTTCTGAGTTTTCAGAACACTGTGGTAACAAAGTGGGGAAGTGTGTCAAATGCTAATTATAGAACTTGGTGTCTAGCTGGGTTGACGGTGGATAAGGGGAGGGAAGGGAGGGGGTAGGCCCATTGTTTTCGGCCCAGACTCTGATAGCCGAGAGCCTATCGCTCCTCGTTATAATTCTCCTTATATATATTCACTAGACGATTCCTCTTTTTGCCGGCTAGACTCATATGGGCCAGGTACGTTATGCGGGGAGAAAGCAATGAATAGTCACCAAACATGAACTATAGGTGGCTAAAAATTCAATAAACAAAAAGATTAGTGCCATGCTGACAATAAATGTTCTGATGATAGTAGAGAAAGGCTGGATGATAAGTAGGCCTACATGTATTGAGCTGATAAAATATTTCATGTGTCTGTGCTGCTCAAGACTCAAGACAGCCTCAATACTGATTTTGTAAGCAACACGGGGGCCAATTTGGCAATCAAGGGATGGTATATTCGCTCTTAGGGCAGTCGATGGATTTGTCCAGTGGATTGACTTCATCGATGTACCCGCCGCGTTCGTTTGTCCTCGTACGAAGTTCCGTTCGCGACGTGACGGCTTGACAGGAGAAGATTTAAAGTTACGAGCTGGTACCATAAACAAAGGTGAAGGAATGAGGCTCTGTCGCGACAAAACAGCAGTGAATCCCACTTGTCTGTTTAAACGCCTTCAAATCGGCAAGGTGCTTTTTGAATATTGATACATGTTTATTCGAATTTACTTAAAACTGAAGGAAAATCATCATCAGCAATAAACCTCTTGTCAACAGTAGAGCTGACAAACCGCCCCTGAGTATCTGCTTTAAGCTTATTCGTTTGCCTTGCTTTTTGATACAAAATACCCATTTATCTTGAATAGAAATCGAGATATTTGCGATTGAAGGAGCTGGGGTCGTCTAATTTCAGAAGTGAAACCAACGAGAAAATGGCAGCCAAAGTTTGGTGACTTCCATAGCTAAAGAGTCCTTGGAAAATGCAAATTGACATTTTTGTCTCTTTATTCAAAGGTTTTACATAAGATACACACTTAAAAGTGTTTTTGAATGGACATACAAGGTGTTGATCCAAAAAACAGAAATTCGAAAAAATTGTTCTCGGATTTCACTATTTTGACGAGTGCCTGATTTCACCACGATGCTTCACACTTGACTGCTGACCAGTTAAAACATCTGAAAATAATCCCCGACTCCAAGCCAATATTGTCATTCACGACATTTTATCCAAGTAATTACATCGAGCTCATTACACTTGAGACCAAAGTAGCCCTTGTTGAGGCAGTTTCTATTTGTTGGTGTTTTTTTTTTTTTGGTAAGTATTTTACGGCGCTCGCAACTGCATAAGGTTATATGAGCGCGCGGGACACACCTAATATTTTCAGTTGATAAGAAATTAGGAATTTTGCCCGGTTGGTAGCGGAAGCCTACTCTTATCGATTTTAGACCACCAAAGGATTTTAACGTGCGCAACTTGCACACGAGCCCTTCGAGATTTTTTGCTCTTTTCAGAGAAAGCTAGGTGTACATCTTTCCTACCATAAGATCAAGGGTGTGGCTGAAAGACAGCAGTAAGAAGGAGCCAAGGAGTAGCAGTAGAAAGGCTACAGAGAGTATCAGGAGCCCAGAGGAGGGGGCAAATGAGGTGAGGGGTGGGGGCAGAAAGAGGAGACGAAAGCAAACGACAGAACATTACTAGAGAGCTGGAAAGGAGGTGAAGAAGACAATTTTAGAGAAGTAGTTTTTTCAGTCGCTACCCAGATTCGAACCCGGGACCTTTGAATGAGAGGCCAACACCATAACCTATAGGCCACGAGAGGCAGTTTGAGAAAAACAATATGACAAACTCTGAAATATATTGAGGCTGCGAGTTACAGTTCAGCGCTTTGCTATTTGTGAGGCAGCGTGGTGAAATCAGGCGCTCGTCAAAACAATGAAATCAGAGATCTCGGCCTTTTCCCGCCGGTTTTACAAATTTTTTCAATTTTTTTTCAACATCTTTCACATATATAAAAAAAACCCAACTCATTTCTGTGACGATTTCAGTGGGAAAAATTTGATAAAAGACAAAAAAGTAAATTAATTGTTTCCAAGGTCTCTCAAGCTATGTAAAACGTATTTACGGTCTCCGCATAAAACACCAGACTTTGGCAGCCATTTTCTCACTAACTTTATCTCTGAAATAAGCGACCCCACCTCTTTCAATAGCAAATACCTCGAGTTCTATTCAAGATATATGGGTAGTTTTTTAGTTACAAGCAAGACAAACGATCATGCTTTATAATGGTACCAATAACTCCATATACCCAAAAACTGACGAGCGCCTGATTCTACCACGTCGTAAAACAAGCAAATAGCCCAGGTTGTCCATAGTTGTGGAACTCGGCTGGATGACACGATAATTATTATTGTTTTTTATCCTGTAACTCCCGTCAGACAGAGTTAGAATGTGTCCATGTTTCATCTTCCATACACCCGTCTTTCTCCTCCCCTCCCTGACCCACTCTTCCCTCGCTCCCCGTCTCTGTCTCTGTCTATATGTGTCTGTGTCTGTCTG
>NW_004797452.1:4259-10045 GCF_000002075.1 Aplysia californica
TTCTTCTTCTTCTTCTTCTTCTTCTTCTTTGCGTTCCACTGCTAGATGTTAGGGGTACTCGACTGATGGTTCTTTATTCAACGTGCGGTGCAACTGATTTTTACATACTTGATAGTTTTTCCTATTTCGTAGGGCCCCTTGCCATCAGGCGTTGATCAATCTCTGTAACTTTTCTTTTCATCCCATTCTTTATTAGAACTATTGGTTTTGACATTTAGCTGTTTTCTTTAGTTCTTGTCTTTTTCTTTCTTCCAGCTTTCTCTTTTTCTTTTCTCTTCACATTTCAGTTTCTTTATTTTTATCTCTGTTTCTTTCATTTGCGTTGCTTTTTAAATATCTCCTACCTTTTTTTTCTCTTTTTTTCCTTAAGCTGAAAAAATTACTTTTGTTTTATCAGGGCCACGCACGTTTCTTCCTTTAAAAATGATTTAATCTGTAAATTTAAATCATGCAATAAGTATGTGAAGTTTTTTAAAACTGTAATTGTACCATTGCCGTTCAAACTTTCACTTTTTCACTTTTTTCATCCTCTGTTGCCGTTATGAGTCGAGGGGAGATGCAGTTTTCTACGTCTGGCCAGCTCCGCAGCTAAATGTATTTCAGTAGTGATTATCATTGCCGTTCAAAAACCTTCCCAAATCAACAAGATAAATAGTGTCAAAATAACCTACCCAAAACATCAAAAGCATAGCTGTGGAAGCTCTAAGTAACCTAGACGTTCAGAAAGAGCGTACAGGAAATAACACATGCCGAAACTGGCACTAATGCCACGTTGTACAACACTATGAATCATTATGAAGGAAGTTGAACAGTTCGTTGACCTAAGGGGAAGTACATCTAAAATTAAAAAGAGCAAACTTGTTAAGAACCAGGATAGGTCCGTTATAGTAACTTATTGAAATTGGCCGCAGTCAGTTCCGGCCGCGCTTTCATATCAGCTTTACGTTATAAGTTAGAATCTATTTTTAGCAGAAAGTTCAGGATGCAGTCATATAGATCTACTAACAACCCCCCCCCCAAAAAAAAAGCAACCCCCTAAAAAAAAAAACCCCAAAAAACGTGACACTTACAGGTGGTATTTATCTGTTCTCAGTGAGTTAAACCGATTTACAACAACACTTTTTTGGTAAAACAAGAAACGAACAGGTATCTTTGTCTGTGGACTTCATCTACATCTATTACAACAGGAAACACACACACACACACACATACACACACATACACACACACACACACACACACACACACACACACACACACATTAACACACACACACACACTCACAAACACACACACACACACACACACACACACACACACACACACACACGCACGCACGCACACACACACAACGAAACACAGCAATATCCACGCACAGACCCACATAGGCACACACATACAAAAACACACTTGCAATATCCAAGGTCTCTCTCATCGCTCCCCCCCCCCCCTTTATTTTTCACAAGCCTTATCTACACTATAGTGAGGCAAAAACAAACATTCATGGCGCAACTTATCCTCAACTATCTCTTTAACGCATGAACCAGTGCCACCCACACTTTTCACAGTTGTTTGTATCAATTTGTCTTAACTTGGTCATATTTTCCCACAACAATTGAGGCCAGATTTTAAAAAGAAAGTCTTCATAAATGTACTATAAATGTCCATCTCGAGGAAAATGGGATTTTCAACAGCGCTTCCTGTTTCTCACACATATTTGCATACGTATTTTATGGTCTACGTCACAGCTCACCAATGACACTTTTTTTGTGGCAAAACTTGTAACAAGAAATTAATTTTATAGCGAACACTTGGTTTGCACTTAAGGTTCTAAAAACATGTGTTCAATAAACGTAGTGTCGCGATATGAAAAAAGCAAAGAGGTTATAATAGTACTAGAGGTCGCAGCTATGACGTCACCTACGTAAACTCACTACGGCTGTGCGGGCCCACCCAGCTCGCTTTGTCGCCATGTTTGAGAGAATTAGAAACAGAGTTGCCACGCTGCGCGTCCCTTTCAACGCCTTGGTCTACATACAGTTTAAAACTGAGTTCAGTTACGGAATTTTTTAAAAGGATATAGCTCACAGGTGTTTACAGAAATATTTATATACGTAAAGACAAATTGATACAGGTCATTGCACAAAACTGGAGACTTCGTGTATGATGGTTGAGGAAATATTTGACAATAAGTTGTGCCACGAATGTTTCACCGCACTATAGAGCCGTGCCCATTCGACTTAGCTATTCAATATGAAAGATTTTTGTGCTTTTCACGGCTATTCGAAGCATGGCAGGGCCATTTCTTTCTTTCTTTCTTTCTTTCTTTCTTTCTTTCTTTCTTTCTTTCTTTCTTTCTTTCTTTCTTTCTTTCTTAAAAAAACAAACAAACAGATAATGGATCTCTCCCCCTCCCCCTCACTCAATTCCTTAAACCATAGTAAAATCAGAGCACATTGTATCTAAAACCATTGGGAGGAATACAGAAAAAAATACGCTTTACATGATGGTTACGAGACAGAGTGACAAGAGGAGTCATCAAGAATTATACAACATTCCTCTAAAGCAGTGGTTTTCAAACTTTTCCCCCCACCGCCCCCTTTTTCACCCAGCCGAGTCTCAGCGCCCCCTACTCCACCCAACCATCAATCTGACATATGGACATACATATTAACAATTACAAATAGAGAGCTCAAACAGCAGAGTACAAAACAACGTACCTAATTTCTAATGATTTAGTTCTGAGTAGAAACATTAGTGGGTCACAAATCACTATCTTTATAGAATCTTAAATTATGCGTGTACGAGAGATAATAATACACATTTGTTCATAAATAATATGCAAGGACATTGAGTCGTCATTGAGCAAAAAATGTTGTCTTTTTATGCATATAGTTCACTTTTGTTTTGTTTTTATGCACAATAAATGTGGCTTCTTTCCCTCCACCATTAAAAAAATGTTTTGTGCATTTCATGAAAAATTTCACACCGCCCCCTTAGCGCCCACTGGCGCCCCCCAATTGCCCACTTTTGCCACACCGCCCCCTCCCCCAAACTGTCGCCACCGCCCCCCCCCCCCCCCCCCCCCCCCTGGGGGCGATAGCGCCCACTTTGAAAAACACTGCTTTAAAGAGTACTCATAACTATTCAAAATTCGCTCGTCACACTATGAGTAGCTCAAGAAAGGGCACTTTGCTCTCGAAAGGCAGAGAAGTCCGCTCCCCCACATCCCCAATGAAATTACCTTTCGCAATGAGCTCCCTTTCCCCTAGCCTATTCGAAATTTTTATTTTTTTTCTTTCTTGTAAGTGTTTTATGGCGCTCGCAACTGCATAAGGTCATATGAGCGCACGGGACACGTTAAACGTTTTCAGTTTGTACGAAATTTTGAATTTTTACCCGGTGGCGACCGAAGCCTACTCTTATCAATTTTAGACCACCAAGGGATCTTTAAGGTGCGAAGCTTGCACACGGGACCTCCGAGATTTTTCACTCTAGTCCGAGAAGGCAAGGTGTAGGTCTTTCCTACCAGAAGATCAGGGGTGTGGCAGAAAGACAGCAGTAAGGAGGAGCCAAGGAGTAGCAGTAGAAAGGCTGCAGAAAGAGTCAGTAACCCAGAGGAAGGGGTAAAGGAGGTGGGGGGGGGGCGGTTACAGAAAGTGGAGACGAAAGCAGACGACTGAACAGTGCTAGAGAGCAGGAATGGAGGTGAAAGGAAACAATTTTCGAGAAGAAATTTTCCGTTGCTACCCGGATTCGAACCGATGACCTTTAAATGAAAGGCGAACTCCTTAACCTCTAGGCCACGAAAACCCCCTTCGAAATTCGAAGGGTTATGAACGGTGACGTGATGTCATCACATTGCACTGTGCTCAGGAAAATACAACGTGGGGTCGGTGACTGACGCGGTGAATAGTTAGCTAATGTTGATTAGCGGAAGTCAGGGATGGACTTTTCATGTGTAATATAAGCAACAAAAAATAAAATAAATAAAAAACCCAAAACAACCCAAAAAACCCACAAAAACAACAAAAAAACAACAACAACAAACCCCCACCACCACCACCAACAACAACAACAATAACAAAAAGAAAAAAAAAAGAGATAAACAATCGACGCCAGTATTCGAATGACACGAATAGTGCGTTCACGCTTCGAAGCGTTGGTGAAATTTCATTTCCTCAAAATCGCACAGCTCATCTCTACAAAAAACTGATCTGCCGTGTTGATGTTATGTAAACCCATTCCATTGCTGACCTACTTATGGGCGGGCTGGCCCGTTCATGTGTTCCCCTCAGTTAAAAAATGTCATCGCTGATGACCGATTTTTTCCCTCAAGTTGTGAGCCCAAGTGTTGTTCTTGGTTTTTCATTGCGTTTCGTCATTTAAAAGTAAGGCACCCGACATGAAATCAGATAAATTCTTCCGCGAAACCCAAAACTATTGTAGGCCTATCAGGGCCAACATCTTTGTCCATCAGCTTACAGATTTCAAGACTAATAACGACAGAACCTGATCCCGTTCTGTCCAGAAATGAAAAAAGCTAGCGGAATTTCAAATGTCAGTGGAAACAAAGTAATTGAAAATGTGCAACCTATCGCTTGATTAAGTTATATATATTCACCGGGGTCTTTGTAGGTTTGTTTGTTTGTTGTTGTTGTTTCTGCTTGGTTTTTCTTGTTTGTGTGTTTCTTTCTTTTGATAAATTTGTTAGCCTGAGATATAGTCCAATATTTTTACCCATGTACGAGAATATAGTGGCATTCTTTCACACAGCCTCATAGTATCATTATGCCTGCACGTACACTGTGTTATCTATCCTACTCATTGCGCTTCTTTTTATGGAGATCAATGGGAAAAGAAATGCCACAGAAGCAGACATGATATTACATGTATGTGAACCACCGTGGTAAAATATCAACACATTTTAAGATTATACAAATAACTGTACAATAATATGACCAAAAATTGTCGAGCGTCTGATTGCACGGCATCGTGACACATATTATCATTTTCTCAGCACTGAATTCTACTTTGCTGCACTGTACATTCTTAGTACATATCGAGGACAGAACTGATGACTTGATATTTAGAATTATAACAAACGCAGCTTGTTGATGATATTCAAGCCGTGAGCAGACATTTTATGGTTTTACCATGTTACATTAGACTTTTGACTTTTCAGCAGAAGATATCTGATATGTCTTCACAATAGTCGACAGTCCCCAGAACTCATCACAGCTAAGTCTCTGTCGACGCGCGGCCAATCTGATTACAGAATTTAATTTGTTATGTCTGATTGGAATGATTTGGTTTTCCCAACCGATACTTCTGACATTTGTGGCTGTTCTGGTGGCGATATTTGAAATTTCACATAGTTGTAGGTAACTGATACTTGATCGAAGCATTTGACAAGTGACGTTACGTTTGAGACTAGCAGCTTACACGACTCGTTGTTTTATCTAGTTTCCTTATCCTACCAGTTTGCAAATAGAATAACTAACTAACCAACCAGTCAACAAACCAACCAACCAACCAACCAACCAACCAACCAACCAACCAACCAACCGCATAAGCGAAGCGATATACACGTTATTACAAACCGTTAAAACAAAAAAAAGCTCTCATCGCGACCCACCCTTCCTCAACTCAGACTGTAGTAAGACCAAAACAGATACAGCAACGTAAAAAAAGAAGAAAAAGAGAAAGAGAGACTGGGGGAGGGAGAGAGGGAGAGAGGGAGAGAGAGAGAGAGAGAGAGAGAAAGAAAGAGAGAGAGAGAGAGA
>NW_004797452.1:14280-16423 GCF_000002075.1 Aplysia californica
TAGCCACTCTGGTGTAAAATATTGAAGCTTATTCTGAAAAATAGTGAAGATATAGGACTCTATATATCTCTGTACTGTGCTGAAGAATGTTCCTTTCCGGTACAGACTTAATACATGTATACTCTGTTGATTGGAAACTATGGACAAAACATGCCGTTTTTTGGAGTTTATTTGTTTAATCAGGTCAAACACTGGGGCAGCATGTCATTTAAAATATTTTGTTCATATTAAGCTTTTCATATTCCACTATAGTAGGACCGAGAAGTGAAAACTGTCATAATTTAATTACAATTGTTTTTGAAAATTTAGAAACCAAACCAGATACAAGCATAAAACAACCTATAGAGACAGTGGTCAGCATGAGCTTGTGCTGGAATCCACATGTAATGGCACTGTATTAACGGTTTTCGCTTTATAACCCTTGAAAGTGTTGGTAAAGGAGAAGAAAATTGGTCACGGAAGAGAAGTTGGGGTAACGGATAGGAAAATACAGTAACGGAAAAGAAGTATATGACAAACCCCAAGTCAAAGAGATAATTAAAAAAAATATATATCTATGTGTAACAGATGCTGTATCATAACAGTGCCTAATCAAGACACCTACAGTGTCATCCACGTATGATTTAAATTTCCATAATATGATCCATGCTTTGAAACTGTTTTTTCGAACAGTTTTTCCAGATTTCATTTCACCACTTTTGAATTTTCGTCCTCTTTCACAACCTCCAATGCAAACCATGTATATTTATCACTAATACTTCTTCCGTCCAGCTAAGGCACAGTTTTTCAGTCTAAACGTTGCACATTCCATAGATATACAGGATCTGTTGTCAGCTGAGCACATGAAATGACACAAGAGAGAGAAGTTATAGCAATAGCTTTAATTTCATACATAGCCTAAGCAGACAAGCTTTTCTTGGAACAGGCATTACATGACATATATGTCTGCCTATCTGAATCTTTTGGACGTGCAACTCAGATTGATTTCAAGTTGTAAAATGACAAATTTTATCATTGGTGTTGAGTTCTCTGTGAAAAATGTCTAGTATAGATTGTGCACGGGGTCAGTCACGTGTCTTTTTTGTTTCTCCACATCTTTACTTACGCCTGTACTTTTTTCCCTGAGAGAATCTGTGATACTTATTCAAAATAAATAAATCACTTCCGTGTTTCCACTACAGACTCGACCTAATAGTGACCCTTTTTGGGTGAAGATATGTTGTAAAAAAAATAACTTTTGCACTTTTGTTTTTATTGATTACAGTGGTCAACAAAATTCTGAAAAAAATTTGGCTTAGGCATGTGTATGATTTTCACGTGGAATTTGCGTCGTAGAATTCGAATCCGGTGTCAGATTTTCTCTATCAGGTCAGGGTTTTTAACACGATGGGTCGCATATTTTTTCTCTTTAATTCATTGAAATATAAACTCCTAATATTGCGGTCGTGTGAGAATCAAAAATGCGATTTTATGCGGTTACGTTCTGCTCATTTAGTGACGTATTTTTCTCGAATGAAATCATCATCTGTTCAAACAATATGTCATCTCGTCATGTGACTCTTCTAATCTTCGGCCAAGCTAAAATGCTCACTTTCATCTTAATTAACACAGCTGACGTTTGGAAATTGCTTTTTCCGTCGAGAAATTGTAGCAGCACACCAGAAAAAACTGTGGGTGGACAGTGAACACCATATTTAACTAATTAATTCTCAAAATGACACAACAAAACAGTGGAAACCTCTTACATTAGTTTGAATAATTGATCATTAAATGATTACCTCTCTTTGCAGTTTCCTTGTCACTTTATCATACAAATCAAAAATATTGTGTAGCTTCTTTGCCTTGTCTTTCGAATTTTAGATTGTTTAATTTACACCGCCACTTAAACAATCGACTGTAGAAATGAAAGGGGTCTAAACTATAAAAACAATCTTTCACATAAAAATGTGGTACATGTAGTATATAAACATTATGCAAATATAACACATTTGGTTGATAACTTTTCTGGAAATAATGAAAGTTACTTCCTTTGTTTAATAAAAACCTGAAATGTTTACCTCCCCTGACAAAATCAAGAATATCTTTTCGTCTTGGACCTGTATTATCAACTCACCGTGAGCTTCACTCAGTATTAATTACTGGA
>NW_004797452.1:17314-19061 GCF_000002075.1 Aplysia californica
GTGTGTGTGTGTGTGTGTGTGTGTGTGTGTGTGTGCGTGCGTGCGTGCGCGCGCAGTTGTGTTTTCACCTATCACCTATATGAGTGTAAGTCTCCCAAAAGCATAATATCATTAACTTAACAATAAAAGCTTTCTAGCTATGCAAAATTCCAAAATGCCGTGGAGTCTAAATCCTATATTCCAGTTCAGAGCCATACACAGGATCATGCAACTAAAAAAAATAAGCACTGAAAATGCGAAATTGCATAGGTTTAATCACCATTGCAACACAAATAAATACGCATTAGCAGCACCGACATATTAATTCGCTGAAAATAACAACAACATTGTTTCAAACATCAAAACTCTAAATAATATTATGCTTCTGTATGCTTCAAGTGGTTTTATAAGACCAGTTTGTAAAATCTGATCGGTTGATGTTAGCATGTTGTGTGCATTTTGACGTACAATGACCTTCGATGTACCATGTACCCTACCCCCCCCTCCCTTTTCTTTCCTTTCCGACACACTAATTTCTACGGCTATGCCCTCAAACAAATTATGGTGCCGGTGCGAGGGCAGCGAAGAATGTGGGAAATTGTCAAGGTTTGACGCTCGATGCAACACGCTTCATTTGTGTCATAAAGAGGTGGAACCAGGCGCTCGTCCATTCTTGAGTATGTGGAGTTATTGGTATAATCTAAAAGCGTGTTTATTTGTCTTACTTTTGATGAAAAAATACCTATCTATCTTGGATAGAAGTCGAGATATTAACCATTAAAGGGAGCAGGGGTAGCCTGTTTTCAGAGGTAACATCAGCAAGAAAATGGCCGCCAAACTTTGTTGACTTCCAAAGTTTGAGTCCTTAGAAACAGCAAATTAAAAATTTTGAGTTCCTTTAACCAACGTTTTTCTCAAAAATTCGCACAGAAGTGTGTTTTTTAGTAGACATAAAAAAGTTAAGCCCCAGCCCCCCCCCCCCCCCCCCCCAAAAAAAAAACCTCGATAAAATTTGACCAACCAGCGTAAAATGTTGGTTTCTTCGATTACAATATATATTTTGACAAGCGTCTGATTTTTTCACGCGATGCCTTACATTTGTCAACTAGCGGTTCTTCTGAAATGAACGTCCATCTCCGAAAGGACCGAGCCAAATAGGACAATTCGTGCAAAGTCGGCTTATCTACCCCAAGGACACAGCGTCGGACCGAGCTGGGCCTCGAAGCCCCTGACCTTCAATCTCACGATTACGAGTCCAGTAGCCTAACCTCAAGGAGTTTCTCTTACAACGAGTTCTGTTTTTTTTATTTCTTGGTAAACGATAAGGCGAGGCGTAGAGACTGCTCCGCGAACGGAGATATCGGCCGAAAACAGACACATTAAATTTGTAGAAGTTAAACGTATGCCTTTTTTCTCCGAGTTTAGCTAGAATTTTATTTTTTCATATAATAAGTTGTAAAAACCCAATCTACAACGTTTATCATAAACGTATCTATCCGTGTCAATGGGGCATCAGTCCGAGAAGTAGCCTCACAAACATGGAAATGTTTTCATTTGTATGCTGTATGCTTCCCGGGAAGCTGAGAATGTTTCGGAGTGTTCTATGGTCTGCTGGGGTAATAATATAGTGTAAAGCGCATAGAGCCTGCTGTTGAGCGGGATATGTGCTATACAAATTATTATTATTATTATTTATTCTAAACACATAACACTGAATGATTAGTTGTGTATAGCCTGCCAACAACGGCAACGTTTTGTATTGCAGCTA
>NW_004797452.1:21655-25905 GCF_000002075.1 Aplysia californica
AGAGAGAGAGAGAGAGAGAGAGAGAGAGAGAGAGAGAGAGAGAGAGAAAGACAGACAGATAGACACACACACACACAGAGAGAGAGAGAGAGAGAGAGAGAGAGAGAGAGAGAGAGAGAGAGAGAAAGACAGACAGATAGACACACACACACACAGAGAGAGAGAGAGAGAGAGAGAGAGAGAGAGAGAGAGAGAGAGAGAGAGAGAGGGGGGGGGGGGGAGTGGTGCATAATATAATCTAAGTTCGCAAGAACAGTTTAATATAAACAGTTAAAAAATTCAATTTTGTAACAACTTTTGTTTACACTTATTTCAGTGGTAGGACTAAGTTGGCTCATAATTGTCATAGACTCGGAGATGGGCGTTTATTACTAATATAAAACGAACTAAAACTATTCACAACGAAGAAAATACGCCTTAATTACACAGAGCAACACGAATAAAATGTTTCTTCTTATTGATATTGACAAACTATCATTTCACGGAACATTGCACAGATTCTATCCCTTGGAATAAAACGTAAATGCAGATTGTTTTAACACCATGACCTGCACAATTTAGACAATAATATAGAAAGCCGGCTTTAACCCTGCCGGTCAAGGCCAGTCCAACCTGAGAAGGATACAAAGCACAAGAAGAAAGACCAAAACATTCGATAAAAACTCATCCCATCCGGGAATCGAACTAGAGTCTTCTGCGCGCGGCGGCGAAGCGTGTAGCCTCTACGCCACATACACCGGTTATCTTGGAATGGCAAATTGCGTAATAAGTAAACATCAAGAGAAGGAAGTACTTTAAGTCTTTTAGAATGTCCTTTCAAACTTTATTTTTATACTGAAGCATTATCTATCGATCTATCTATCTATCTATCTATCTATCTATCTATCTATCTATCTATCTATCTATCTATCTATCTATCTATCTATCTATCTATCTATCTCACCGCTTTCTTTACGTTCTCTCCACCCCCCCCCCCCGTCCCCCAGAGTAATGGTTGACTTCATTTTCCAGGATTTATTTAGTTATGTATTTTTTCAAAGTCACTTACTCATGTAGGTTTTAGAGGTGAAAAAGTATGCACAATATGGCCTGGTGCCCCTGCAAAATGATAATGTTATAGCATTTCAAGGTTAACACACCGGCAAGCACACTCTCTCACTCTCTATACCGAAAAACTGAAGTGCCAAACCAAACCGTCTCGCATGATCAGTTTCAAAGAGAGAAAGTCAATCCTGAATCGAACGAAGCCACCAATAAAACGTTAAGGGCCGTGGTCTTTAAACATGCATCAGGATTATTGAGGAGTTTCTGGTGATCCCGATATTAAAAGAAAAATCATGACACCCCCCCCCCTCCTCACACACACACACACACACACACACACACACACACACACACACACACACACACACACACACACACACACACACACACACACACACACACACACACACACACACACACACACAACAAACACACACTCTTTCCCTGGAAGTCGACCACTGTTACAGTGAGTAAAGGTGGCGTTTTTGACGAAGAACACACTTAGGATTCAGACAGGTACGCTTGCGTTTTCATTTTGTCCAAACCATGTCATCATTTTATAGATATTGAAAACAAAGAGAACACTTCACACTATTAACAGCTAAGGCGAGCAAGCAAGAGCTAATTTGTTTTAGTAGAGGTTTTTCGGCGCGCGCAACTGCATACGGTCACATGAGCGCCGGAAGATTAGAGGTGTTCACATAATTCTACACTTACAGAAGCGGAACTCCCTCTTTGCGATCGCCGATTCGCTGTGAGGAATTGAAACTAAAACATGGCTGCCAGTTGAGGGCACCTTTGGCTGCGCCGCACAGCGAGGCTTCGCGTTGCTATGCACGCTGATGCTAGTGGTAGGGCTTGGAAGACACCTTACATCAGTATTTTAAAACTTTCTTCGGAGAGGAAATATAGTGAAATAGTCTAGTACATTTTCATTGCCAACAATATGTCATAATTGGCAATGTTACAATGTTTTTGTATTTGTATTGTTGGTTTGTTTGTTGTTTTTTTTTAATGATCGGGATGGGTTCTAGAGATCTAGATAGATCTAGATCTCTAGATCTACTAAAGAACTTCACAGTCACAATACACTTGATAATAACACTAGAATGTTATGAACATTAATTCTGTTGGCAAAATATCTAGATATAGTCTTGATTAGTACTAGATCTACGATAAGGGGACACTGACAGTAACATATATGCTCACTACAATAATATTGTCATTAAACTTAAGGCCATCCGCATTCCAAAGCAAGCAAAAAAGAACAATATTATAAGCCTTTTCTCCAATTTACTAGAAAGAGATAAATAAATTGAGCTTATATTGAGGAAATGTATTATTTCTCACTTTAAGAATTCATCTCTGTGTTTGCATCAGTAGTGTGTATAACAACATGCTTTGTTTAAAGCACGTAGCGAGTCTAACAAATACAAGAGATTGGGGAATGTGTCGGTTGCACATAAAATACATAGGCCTATTGTGCATGCTGCCAAAAACACAAAAATGCAGAAAAGGCCTCAAAATATTGGTTTACACATAAAAGCCAATAATGCAAAACAAAGTAAACAAGAGTGGAACTGGCATGTTTCCTGAATATAAGTTTTAAAGTCATTTTCTGTGTGTTGGGAGTGTGATTTCTAATGCATGAATGATAGGCTCATTCAGATGTGATAATGAAGAAACTTGTGTCTACAGTCACAACAGAAAGAGTTCCATGGCGAGTGATCACTGGTCAAGGATTTCAGAGCTGTGTGCATTTTGAGAAAAATGTATCCCCCATACCCTGGATCACATGTCGAGGGGATGGGCTTGTCCACTGTAATCCCCGCACACAGTAAACAAACACATATTTTTGAACACGAATAAGAAAAAATAAGTGGTCTCTTGTTACGGATCAAATTGAAGTCCTGTTTCAATTCGATTAATTGATAAAAGTGTGTATCGCAATGCGTTGGCCACCCCTGCCCTAAGCCTATGCTATTTAATAAATACATTCGTCAGACCTGGAATCTTTAATGCCCGCACACAGTAAACAAACACACATTTTTGAACACGCATAAGAAAAAATAAGTGTTGTCTTGTTACGGATCAAATCGAAGTCCTGTTACAATTCAATTAATTGATAAAAGCGTGTATCGCAAGCCATCGGCTAACCCAGCACTATTACGCTATTTTATAAATACATTCGTCAGATCTGGAATCTTTAATCTTTAGTTTTTAATCCCCGCACACAGTAAACAAACACACATTCATGAACACGTATAAAAAATAAGTGGTCTCTTGTTACGGATCAAATTAAAGTCTTGTTACAATTCAATAATTGATAATAGCGCGCATTGCAATGCATTGGCTAACTCAGCATTATACGCTATTTAATAATACATTCCTCAGATTTGGAATCTTAAATTATAATAATAATTATATGTGCCCGCGCGTGGAAGTGAAAGTGAAAGGAATTGAAAATGCTTTCAAAAACAATTATGAAAGTAACATAATTAAAGTAGGACTACATGTGCTTATAAAGGTCCAAAAAGGTGTATGGATGCGGAAATTAGTGTTTCGGATGAAAATAATACGCTATCTCTACTACTGTAGCGTGCTGTCAAAAATTTGATGCGCAACTTATTGTCAAATATCTAGGCTGATGAACTATCGAACACTTAGATCTAGATTCTCCTACTTTTATACAATGACTTAGATCTATACCAATTCGTCTTAACCGATGAGTATTTTTTTCAAACATTTGTACACATCTATAGGTTCTATATTATTCTAGAAATGTCTTTAAAGAAAATCCTTTAATAAATACTAGCCCAATATAAAAAAAAAATCCCAGTCAACGATTTCTACAGATTTTTAAAAAGTTTATAGCTGGAGCTAAATCTCTTTTAAAAGCAAGTCCGTCCTTTTTTCTACTTCTGCTGGCGACATAAAGCTAATTATTGAATGCATGTTTTGAGAACATTAATTAGATCTAGTGAAAAAATATGTTCAGTGTAAAACAAATTTCTTGTAACAAGTTTTGCTACTAAAAAATTACGTAGGCCATATGCGTATGCAAAATGTGTGTGGGAAGCTAGAAGTGCTGTGAACAATCCCATCCGTGTTACGAATTTTTTCACAGTTCTGTAGATCTTATATTTATAAACTCTCTATGTCTGCCTTTTCTGTTGTTGCACCCAAAAAAACAAAACAATTTAGTA
>NW_004797452.1:26005-28385 GCF_000002075.1 Aplysia californica
ACCTTAATTCCAATCTCTAGTTGCACAGTGAATTCTGTAACTCAAAATTACAAACTGGACAGTAAATGTTCCACTTTTCACTCGTTTGTAAAAGCCGCTCTTGCTTTAAAAGCTATAGGGTTACTTCCGAAAACGATAAATCGTGCCCTCAAGACGCCATTGTTTTCGATCTTCAATTCCTCACAGGTCACGTGGTACAGCTCCCGTTCTATATGTGTAGAATTCTGTGGAGGTGTTACAAGAGAGTAACAAACATAAAATGAAGGAGGGGGAGATAAGGACGATAGATGTTTGATAGGAAAGAAGAAGCAAACCACACTAGAGCACCCGCCAACAACCCACACCAAGAGCTAGTGACATTTCAAACAGTGCTTTGTGACACAAAAAGAGAACGCAAAGCTCTGTGAGGCTGGCTGACTTGCACTATCTTTTCATAGCGTTAAACTCTTCTTCTTTTTCTTGATCGCATCACACTTGAAGTTCGGTATCTATCGTATACTGGGTCGTCCTTCAGTTGGTCCGTAGAGCTTCTCCTGTAATAGCTTAAACTGTTTTCTGTTTTCTTGACTGTGAGGTCGCATGCGCGGCATCTACAAAAACGTGAGTTGGTTTGGGAGGACGCGTCTAACAGAGTGAACCATCCTGAGGTACACTATCTTTGACAAGATCAAGGCCAAAAACTCATGAAGCTGCTCCTTAACTTTCGGCCATGTATTGAATCATACGCGACGTGGCATGTGAATTATGGTCGAATTTGCCGAGGAGATGAAACACTTTTCAGGAGTGCAAACATGCAATAAGTTGCATTAAAAACATTTACGATATTTATCTTACGTTACATTAGTATTTCTCTGGTTTTGGGAAGTCGGTGATACTGGTTACGTATCTAGCTTAACTCTGTTAACAATTATTGTTCATTTATTTTATGCATGGGATCGTAAGCCTGACTGTGAGTGCAAGCATATTGTTGTATTATTATGATTAAGTGCATAGATGTGTGTGGAGATGACTTGTGTTGTTATGACCAATGAGAGCAATCCCAGCAGAGAAGAGTTTGCCATATTTCTTTAAGCAAGTATAGGTATTTGCGAAGGGTTAAAATAGAAGGAGCCCAGGAGTAGCAGGAGAAAGGCTGCAGAAAGAGTCAGGGGCCCACGGGAACGGAGCAAAGGAAATGAAGGGTGGGGGCTGAAAGTGGAGACGAAAACAGATGACAGAACATTGTAAGAGAGCAGGAAAAGATGCGGAAGGAGAAAATAAACAAGCTTTACAATATATTATGAAACCCCGACAAATGAAACGTATGTTATAACAAAAGCCTCATTTCCGCGTAACCCGTACGTATGATTTGCTTTTTTAAATTAAAATAGAAATTTACGTTTACCCTTCGAGAGCTGTATGTGGTGTTGCTATTGGTCTCCTCTTTTTAATAGAGATTTAATTTGTCTTCCTTTGTCCAACAACTGGCATAAGATTTAATTGACGTGGTGTTCTTGAGCTTTACTCCTTACTCCGTCAACAGTCGAGGCTGGCCAGTGGGTTTTATTTTCTTCTTCTTGTTGTTTTTGGTAAGTGTGTTACGGATTCGAACCCGGGACCTATTGAATGAGAGGCAAACACTTTAACCTCTAAGCCATGAGAGATCCCGGCCAGTTGTTTAAGACAAAAGAAATCTCATCATTTTGCCACAAAAGAAATCTCATCATTTTTCCAAATCTTCTCTTTGTGTCGGACGTATAGTTATAGGGTTACTACTTTCGTTTTGTGCTTGATTTGAGGCAAAGGTGTTACTGGTCCGGCTCAATAGAGGGGTCTTTGGGGGAGTTCTCATGCTCTTTACTCTTTTGGCACAATTTCTCTCGAAGATAGTTTCATTCTGAGCCTCAACTCACTTACCACACTTAAAACGAAAAACAAAATCTTGAAATAACAAACCCCCAAAAGCCCAACCCAAAAACTGAGGGCTGATAAAGAAGCCGAAGTGGATAAAGAAGAATAAAAAGAAAATGGGAGAGGGAACCCTTCCTCATAAAAAGTTATCAAATGAAAACGCAATTCCTGTTTAATTATGCTATTTAAGAAGAGAGTGTGAGCACATCTGACAGTGTTGATAAAGGTGCTTATCTTCGTCTTTCTGCTGGGACGTTGTATCTCTCTTCCCAGATTGGCTCTGACTGGCGGGGTTGAAGAAGCCCGCCTTATAAATGATCTAAATAGCGTTGATAGGGGCGTTATAACTTTAACAATTGCTTTTCTTTTTTTTTAAAGTGCTAAACCCGCCCCAGACAAGCGTTAAAAGAGAAAAAAAGAGTGTTCTGTTGGACCTCTGTCTGATGTTACAATCCCGAAGTTGGGGATGTGGGGGGGGGGGGGGGGGGGG
>NW_004797452.1:28485-31812 GCF_000002075.1 Aplysia californica
AGAGGGGCCTTTGGGGGAGTTCTCATGCTCTTTACTCTTTTGGCACAATTTCTCTCGAAGATAGTTTCATTCTGAGCCTCAACTCACTTACCACACTTAAAACGAAAAACAAAATCTTGAAATAACAAACCCCCAAAAGCCCAACCCAAAAACTGAGGGCTGATAAAGAAGCCGAAGTGGATAAAGAAGAATAAAAAGAAAATGGGAGAGGGAACCCTTCCTCATAAAAAGTTATCAAATGAAAACGCAATTCCTGTTTAATTATGCTATTTAAGAAGAGAGTGTGAGCACATCTGACAGTGTTGATAAAGGTGCTTATCTTCGTCTTTCTGCTGGGACGTTGTATCTCTCTTCCCAGATTGGCTCTGACTGGCGGGGGTTGAAGAAGCCCGCCTTATAAATGATCTAAATAGCGTTGATAGGGGCGTTATAACTTTAACAATTGCTTTTCTTTTTTTTTAAAGTGCTAAACCCGCCCCAGACAAGCGTTAAAAGAGAAAAAAAGAGTGTTCTGTTGGACCTCTGTCTGATGTTACAATCCCGAAGTTGGGGATGTGGGGGGGGGGGGGGGGGAGTGTATTACAGCAGCTCTCCTCTTTCATATCCTCTAAGTTCTTAGCTTACTCCTATCGGAGAAGAACATTTATTGAATACCATTCTCACCCAGGTGGGAATGGATACCCGGCCATAGAAAACGAAAGATCTTGTCAGTATGTTAGTGTTTTAGCACCTATAAATGGCTGCTTGCACTGTATGGTTCCCAGGAACTTGAGGTTGTTTCAGAATGCTCTTAGGTCTGCTGGGGTAATATACTGGCGAGCAAAAGAAAGTGGGCAGTTTTTCAAATCGGTGCTGTATGAATAGTCTCTCGAATTTTGACTTGGCAATTGACATGCTGAGCTTGTGTCACTTTAGAAAGTCGGTCAGAACAACATTTGTTTATTTTGTAGTTATAACAAGTGTTTCCAACACGTTTGGCCAAAAACGTGTTTTCCCTTTTTTTCTTGACAGTTTAAAATGCCTTTACTTTTATTCTTTTTTCGATACACACTTCAACGTGTGTCGGCAAAAAGGCCGCCAAAATTTTCGGTTTGTACTTTTCAATTTTGTTTTATACGATGCCTCATCTTACTGATGCGCAACGTCATGAAGCTCTTGGCATGCTGATAGCTCATGCGATGGTTTCTGCTGTCGCTAGAGCTTTCAATGTGAAGAGAGATACTATCCAGAAGCTAAGGATACACTTCCAAGCAAGTGGTTCGATTAGTGACACTCCAAGGTCTGGTCGTCCTCGTGTCTCTACTGTGGTTGAAGACAATCGGATCAGAGTTCCAGACATGCAGGATTGGTTTCAAACAGCTTCCAAAACTGTCAGAGATTGGGCTGGACATAGACCAATCAGCCGCTTCACCGTTCGTCGACGCTTGAAAGCTCACTGAATTGTTGCCCGACACCCACCTCGACGCACTCGTCTCCTCCACAGACACCGTCATGCCAGACTCAACTGGGCACGCCTGCACCGGCGATGGCTAAACCGCCAGTGGAACAGAGTGGTGTTTTCTGGCGAGTCCAGATTTCTTTTGGATCACCGCGATGGAAGGCAGAAAGTTATTTACCTCAGTGTGTCAGTGTTGTTGCTGACAAACGTAGCATTATGGTTTGGGAATCCATAAACAGTACTGATAAATTCGATCTAGTCATTATCGACAGTTATCTGACTGCCCAGAGATACATCAATGATGTTCTCTATCCACACCTTGCCACCAGCACACCGTGCCTTTGTTACCCAGAGATTCTTACCACAAAAATGACATACGTGTTATAACACCTTTAGCCCCAGATTTAAACGTGATTGTGCACCTCTGGAACACGATGGAAAAGGAAATTCGCACACTTTGGCCACCTCCAATGACAATCCGACAACTGCAGCAATCATTGATTGATGCTTGGAATAATATTCCCCAGCAATTTATCCAACAACATGTGCAATCAAAGAAGCGGGGATGCACTGTAGTCATCAATGCAGGTGGGAGATACACCTGTTTCTAATTCTGGGATTTTGAACATTCGAATCGGTGTTATTAATTTCGAATAAAAGGTGTGCAATTGATCGTTTTTCTTAGTTTTTTTGTCTGCTCTTATTGAGAAAATGGCAAGCCTTTCAAAATCCATTGGCAATACGGCATTACAACGGTAAATAACGGAAATAATGCACAGAACGTAGGGTGCCCACTTTCTTTTGCTCGTCAGTATAGTATAGATTGTGAAGCGCATAGAGCTTGCTGTTGAGTGGGGATTTGCGCTATACAAATGCTGTCTATCATCTATTATTATAAGCGATCCTGCCTCTCGATAACTCTTGTGTGTTTCTTGTTGTTGTTGTTGTTGTTGTTGTTGATGCTGTTATTGTTAACCCAATAAGCCTTTGAGAGAGTGTTCTTCTATCTCGTGCCATGCTAAAATGGTGGACGTCTTCAAAATTTGGTCTTTGCTGCTGTATAGTGACGGTGGTAGGGACGGGAGGAAGAAGTTGCCATCGGAGGTTCTGCAGATGTTTAACTTGCTACAAGTGCTTACATGATCTATCACCTGACTACCTAAAACAGTATTTAACACCCTATGTACCACCTAGAACGCTCAGACCAACAAGTGGACAAAACAACCCTTGTAACAACCTAAAATAAATTACAAATCATATGGCCAACGCTCTTTTTCATATCATGCCCCACTTGTTTGGAATAGGCTTCCAAAAACTATCAGAGAAACAGAAAATCTAGAAATTTTAAAGAAAAAACTATGTTGTTAATGATCAAGGAAGAACCCCCCCCCAAAAAAAAACAAACACCCCAACTAAAAGCGTTTTTATTTTCATCATATTTCGAGTAGACAGAATCCATCCAAGCTGTAGATCGTCGTGAGTTTGCATGTGTGTATGTTCGTATGTGTATATGTGTATTTGTATGTGTGTGGGGGTGCATGCGTGCGTGAGTATGTGTGTGCACGCGTATGTAATACTATGTGCCTATAAAATTGATTCGTAATTCCATAATAATATGTTTCATGTTTAGCGCATAGAGCATTGCCTAAGTGGATATGCGCTATATAAATGCAATCCATTATTATTATTATTATTATTATTATTATTATTATTATTATTATTATTATTATTATTATTATTATTATTGTTGTTGTTGTTATTATTGTTATTATTATTATTATTATTGTTATTATTGTTATTATTATTATTGTTATTATTGTTATTATTATTATTATTATTATTGTATTATTATATTATTATTATTATTATATTATATTATTATTATTATT
>NW_004797452.1:33301-34822 GCF_000002075.1 Aplysia californica
AAGAAGAAGAAGAAGAAGAAGAAGAAGAAGAAGAAGAAGAAGAAGAAGAAGAAGAAGAAGAAGAAGAAGAAGAAGAAGAAGAAGAAGAAACGACATTATCTCTTCCAATTTCTGGGGGATGGGGTTGAAGTGGAGGGTACAGGGGAATATTGTATGCATAAATCACTTCCTTAAAGAAATCTACGTCTTTTCCCCCGTGCAATATAATTTTGTATTCAGACTTTTTGTTCCGATTCTTGGAAGCAGTTCTTTTAGACCATAGAATTGAATTATGATATTCACAGACCTTGCCGCTCTTTGTTCTCTGTTAGATATTTCGCTGAGAAGCGTGCACACCATGAGCGCTCAAATGAAAGGCAAATCACCCCCTTGGTTTTATTTATTTTATTTTTATTTATTTATTTATTTCGGTAGTGTTTTACGGCGTTCGGGACATATTAAACCTTTTCAGTTGGATCGATTTTATACCACCATGGGATCTTTAACGTGCACAACTTACACACGAGACCTCCGAGATTTTTCGCCCTTGTCCGAGATCTTATTCCTACCATAAGTTCAGGGGTGTGGCTGAAAGGCAGCAGTAAGAAGGAGCCAACGAGTAGCAGTAGAAAGGCTGCAGAAAGAGTCAGAAGCCCAGAGGAGGGGGTAAAGGAGGTGAGGGGGCGGGAGCAGAAAGAGGAGACGGAAGCAGACGACAGAATATTGCTAGAGAGCAGAAAAGGAGCCAAAAGGAGACCCATTCAGAGAAGAAAATTTGTTGGTCGCTACCCGGATTCGAACCCGGGACCTTTGAATGAGAGGCGCAACATCTTAACCTCTTGGCCACGATAGCCCCCCGCTATGATTGAATACACACGGTACTTTTCTCCATTGCCCTTCTCTTGGCCTCAAATTGAGTCAAATGGCATGCTCCGTAAAGGACCGGAATTATGCTAAAGTGCACGATCTGAGTTATCATACAAATCTATGTATTAGAATGAACTTTGCTCCTAATGTTGTATAAAGGGTACAACGTTCCCTGTAATATTATCCTTCAGTCAATTCTCTATGTTGCTCTCCTCGTTTTTAAATATTTTTTTACGTAACCCATATAGAGTACCAGCACTGTTGTTTATCACACGCGCGCACGCACGCACGCACGCACACACACACACACACACACACACATACACACACACACACAAACACACACTCACTCACTCACTCACTCACCCACACAAACACACAAACACACACACCTACACACACATACACGCATATACACACATAAAAAAACTCTAAAGGAAGTTCAGACTGCATTCGGTTTTAAAGTACAACATGTAGTATCGATTGGAGAGACTGAAATCTAAGGGAACATATCAGCGTATGGCTGTATGGGTTTTTTCCAAAGGAATAGCTAGGTTAAAGACATATAGATAGCTTCTAAATATGCTCACGGCTTTAAAGAGCATAAATAGTTTGCCAGAAATGGAAACATGTTTTTCTGCGATCTTTCGATACAAACATACACACACACACACA
>NW_004797452.1:36734-38599 GCF_000002075.1 Aplysia californica
CTCTCTCTCTATCTCTCTCTCCCTCTCTCTCTCCGATCGACAACCTTTCGAAACACATTTAAAGGGCAAACAGTTAGTTTCCTTTAGAAAAGAATCAATGGAAATTCTGAGACCCAGATGGCGTGCAAAGTTTCTTTAACGACGTTTGCAAGAGGATTTGCACCGGGGTCTGTGGCGTAGTTGTTAGCTGTTTCGCCGTCGCACGTAGAATTTGATTTTGATTCCCTCGTGGGGACAATTCTTATCGAGTACTTCAGAATTCTGTCTTTCTGTTCTGGCGTTTTATCCCTTGCAGTTTAAAAAAAAAGAGGAATAGCATTCAAAGACACGCCCCATGAACTGTGCTAACTGCAATGCTTCCACTCCCATCCCCTCCTTTTTTTCACCGGCTCTGCTCTACCCATGCTATAATTAAAACAAAGAAACTTAAAATTGCCAAAGAAAGACTTATTTTTGAGCCTGTAATAAACGTTGTTTTGAAACACTTTTGGCCTATGATGATTCCTGTTTGTCACCACAGTGGTAGTGCTGTAGAAAGGAATCCAAGAAAAGTGGAAAATGAAGTGAACGAGAGAAGATGGTGATGGATTGGACTCACATTAAGAAAATCGATGGCTTAACGAAAAAAAAATAATCCCAGACCGCATTAAAGTTCAAGGACAGAAAAAAAATTCCCTTTTGAGATTGTGGGTGTGAAAATATGGACAAAACTTCTACAGTGTACATGAGCTTTCGAAACCAGCGTAAAGAACTTATTAAAATACTTGTGACTGAGATTAACTATTGAGATAGTTATTGTAGTATGGGGGTAAAGCCTGGCCAGTAAGAAAGGAATCGAAGCAGCAGAAAAATGCTTTTATAGAAGACTACTTCAAGCCACATGGACATATAAAAGAAGAATAGAAGTGTTCCAAAAGAACTTGATACACAGCATAGTTTGTTATATAAGATCAGCGTAAGGTGACTTAAATACCTTGGTTGCCCAAACAGAAGCAGAAAAACGTACCCAATAACAACTGTGTTACAAGGCACAATAGAAGCAAAGAAAGATTAGGGAAGGCCTCCTTTAAATACGTAAAATCCAACAGTGTGCTTTCTCAGAATTACAAAGTTCTATTTGACATTTTTGGCCGTTTTCAGTTACTAAGATCACGAGGCCAGAAAACAAATTCTGCTCTATCAAAATCGTACACATTCGGAGTCGTTATCAAGGCATTCAAAGAATTGCATTCGAAAAAGCTTGATAGTGAAACTAAAAACAAATTGACGGGGAATTTCTCAAAAGTAGGTACTAGGGAACCTAAACAAATGGGTAACAGGGAAAGATCAGGGAAACGTAGCTTTTTTGAGAGCATCCGAGCAAAGGAACGAACGGAAGACCATGGTCGCCGACGTCTGTCGCAGATCTGGCACTGGGTGATGATGATGAGGTACTGAGCATATAGAACTTTGTATTTCAGACTTACTGAGTGGTCTACAGTTTCATGAAACAATACGTCAAAGCAGAGACCAGGGATGATAGATGTTTGTTGTGGCAAGGGGTGGGTCATCAAAGGGCGAACACGGCCATGGTGACAGCTGACATATGACATGGAGGTATACGAGTTCTGCTGCCGAACTTTATGTTCAAACGTTGTCAAACCAACCGGAATAATTGGGTAATAACTACAAAAAGAGGGAAGAACAGCACATGTGATTTTTTTTCGTTTGGTCTTCTTGGCTAAAAAAAACCCTCCACAAGCTGTGTTTACATTCCCGAGGCAGGACGAAGATCCCAGCTGAGAAAAGAAACAAGTGTATTTAAATGTAACTAAAGATAATTCCTTGATTACTCTCATACTTGTTCTTTCTCTCCCTCCCACCCA
>NW_004797452.1:39425-40713 GCF_000002075.1 Aplysia californica
TTTATTTTCAAGATAATTTTTCTCACATGTCAGAACATTAAATTGTTTAAGACAAAGCAAAAATAAAAGCCACCCAAGAATGTAAACCCAAAACACGTCCACGCACTGACGAGGAAAATTGTTTTGCTCGTCAGGACATTCGTTCAACAACCTTAATACAAAGTACAAAACAAACAAAAAATCCACCCTAGAATGTGAACCTTAAACATATTTACGCACTGACGAGAAAAATGTAACAACGACAAACCTGCCAGCCTTTATCATTACACGTTTGCCAACTTTGGCTTTTTTGTTCCTTCATCTGGGCACGAATTTGCTAGGAAGAGAAGCACTTGAGAGCAGTTACTGTCTTCACTTTCACCTGTAAAAAAAGTCGATCGATAGAAGCAATAAGGGGTTAGTAATAGAAAGAAGTGGATCACGCTGGTTAGGTTCGTCTGCCCACGTATTTTCTTCACGCACATACGCTCGAAATACCACAAACTTTACCTTACTGGGTTTTTTCCCCCTCTGTTCCAGGTCTTCGTTCCAGGCCAAAAGATGTAATAATTCTCGCATATTTTATTAACTCGTAGTCTTCACTGCCAGAAGAAGCCAAAAACTGACCAGCAATGGAGGAACGAAATGAGACGGACAGGTACAAAACAGAACAAGAACGAAAGAGAAAAAAGACCCCAGCCCAGGTCAAACCCCAGAACAGCCGAAAAAAGGAAGATAAAGATGGTTAACTGGCACTATCTTGCCTGCTGCCCCCAACCCAATGTCATTCGTTTGCCTCTTTAACCCCCCCCCCCCCCCCCCTTCCCCAATCATTACACATCTACCCACTCCCTCACCTATTCCAACTAAAAAGAAAAGAAAAGAAGAGGAACAAAAAAAATACTTCAAGGTTATCGAATCCAAAGTATGAAGGAATTTCACGGACCAATTCTGGAGACTCTTTGAAGCAAAGAGTCCTCTGCTACAACATGTTTCACTGACGTCATTTCTGTGTGTTTACCTAGCTCTGCACGAGTATCTCCTTGTCTGTGTCTATATTTGCCAGAGATTCCTGCTCTATACTCCTCAGACCCACAAGCAGTAAATTACCCACTGTCCCTTCCTCGGAAGCCTGAACTGCGAGGCACAGAAGGAGAGAGGTTGAGTGAAGAAAAACAAGGACCGGCGAGTTAAAGGAGAAACAAGGGGAACGTTTTTAGGGGGAATCTCTTTCCCTGTTTCTTTCTTTCTTTCTCACTGTCGATCTTTTTCTTTCTTTTTTCTCCCCTCCCCCTCTCTTTCTCTCTCT
>NW_004797452.1:41565-42951 GCF_000002075.1 Aplysia californica
CACACACACACACACACACACACACACACACACACACACATATATATATATACATACACAAGAAGGGTATTGTGCGGACATGAAGAGCACTTGAGTATGTTGTGATTTCCCCTTTCTGACTTAGGCTCGTTTTGTGCAACAAGTTTGATATATGATTATAATTTGGTAACTGCTGACAGTTCACTACTTTCAAGACACTCACCATAAAGCCCTTTATTCCAGAACTCTTTTCCTATTTGAAAAACCTTTGACCAGACTTTTTGTTTTACTTTGTTTTGCAACACAATTAGGTCATGTAGGTGCCAAAGAGGATTGGGTTACAAGAGAGTAACAAACACAAAAAAGGAGGAGGGTAAGAGCGATATTATATTTTTGTTAGGAAAGAAAGAGCGAACCACAGTAGAGCACCGACCTTACCTTACTTGCAGTACACATGGAAGTCATAGTGTGAACAATGGCACTCAAAGAGGAGAGGAGGAGTTAAGATTATTATGGTGTAAAACTCACAATCTCGTTTTAACCCCGCCCCCCCCACACCCCAATCAAGATATTGTTGTTTTTACGTCCCCATTAACACAATTTAGGTTAGAAGTGCCTAGATGGATACAGCTCCTCAACAAGAGAACTGAGATACTCGATAAAAAAGTCCCTATATGGGAGTTGAACCAGGATCCTCTGAATGCGACAGCGAGGCACACAACAGCTACACCACATACGCAGGTAACGAGGTCTCACAATTCTTATTGAAACATAACCCTCAGTCTCTTAAAGTAAAGGAATGACGTACTTTGCAATAATTGAATAAATAAATAAATAAATAAACGAACGAACGAATGAATGAATGAACAAATGAATAAATGAATGGGAAAAAAAATAAATAAAATGAAATAAATACAATAATAAAAACAAAAATAAACAGACAAACGAAGGAACAAACAAACAAATGAATGCGTGAATAAGATTTACAGAAGAAGAAATAAAATAGCAGAGGAATGTACCAGGAAGTACGTTTACTCGTTAAAAACCAGGATCTCGCAAAACTCCTACCCTTTTGACATAACAAAAAAACCCCCCAAATTTTTATTCTTTCACTCGTGGTTTTTATTTTTATTCATGTTTTTTGTATTGTAGCGTTTATTATTATTCCATTGCCGTTATCGTTACGACAAAGGTGATATGGACATAATATAATACACCGATACTGTAATGTTTGTTAACTTTTTTTGTCACCATGATCGTAGTCGTATCGTTGTGGCTGTTATTACAATATATTTTTTTCTTATAATATTACCATCATCGTTGTCAATAGTAGTAGTAATAGTAGTAGTAGTAGTAGTAGTAGTAGTAGTAGTAGTAGTAGCAGTAGTAGTAGTAGTAGTAGTAGTA
>NW_004797452.1:46351-48497 GCF_000002075.1 Aplysia californica
GTTCGTCACTTTGTCTGGCTAAAACTTCGGAACCACTTAACTTTCGAATTGGACAAAATTAATGATGGTTCAGAATCATTAAACGGGTGCACGGTTCTACAGAGGAGCCTGAAGTCACTGTAGTTTAATTTTCAATTTTTCATTAGTTTCGTTTAGATCTCATCTTGTGAAAGTCCGTCTTATAAGACGCTATTGTAAACAAGTGAGGTTTCCGTTCAATGGCCGTGCGTACTGTTTCCACACCTTTGAAATTCTGGTGTGTACAACAACGAAAGCGGAACAGAGAATCAATCTATACCTCACTATAATTATCTAAACCTTCAAATGTTTTGCATCTCTCAGGATTTATTGCTCCATTCCAGTAGAGTGATAACATAGTAGGCCAATGACTTTCAGTTGATGTTAATGCACCAATCATTCCTTTCAATGAAAGGGGGCCTAGCTAGTTGACTATAAATGTGCCTGAATCGTTGCAGGCGGGTTTTTTTTCTCCTGGAATAGAAAAAACAATCAATGTAGAGTTCTATTTTACAAGACCATATGACTGCCATGGAAAAAGCAGACAATTTGAACCGCGATGTTTAAAATGGCAAAGATTAACAGCTTGTTTAGTTCCTACTGTATTTGTAGTTTTGGAATTGTATGTGTGTGGGAGGGGTGGGGGTGGGTTACAGTATCCAAATAAGGACGAGATCGAACCATGGTTGACCGGAGAAAACAAATTGAAACTCAAGCTTGCCTGCGGACGTTGAACAGAATTGAGAGACATACAATCACATAGATTACTTTACTAAGAACAAGGTTGGAATGGTAAGGCATCTATCTATGGGTGAAGGGTATTGAGAACGCGAGTTGATAAACATTATTTTTGTTTGCCTTTACATGAAGATTTGCCATATATCTCAAACGAGCAAAAGGGATAGGGCACTGGTGGTTATTTGTGTGTGTGTGTGTGTGTGTGTGTGTGTGTGTGTGTGTGTGTGTGTGTGTTGTTATTGTTGTTGTTGTTGTTGTTGTTGTGTGTGTGTGTGTATGCGAGTGCGTGTGCGCTTGTGTATTTATGTGCATTGGGGAAATGGGATGGGGGAGGGATGGGGTCTAATTAACTATTTTTTCTTGTATTTGCCTACTTTTAAACGTGTCATTGCATGGTCTTAGCGTTTTGTTCTTTGGGAACATTGTAGAGCAGGTGTTACACTGACAGGGTTAACAAATAGATAAATAAATAAATAAATAAATGAACAGGAAGGACGAAAATTGTGAAACATTTCTTTGAAACAAACCAAAAATCTTCGTTCACAGTGATGCTTTCAAATAATAAATTGTGTACTTCTGACGAATTTGGCCTGATTAATTAAGTCTCTCCACTCCTACTTCTGACAAGTGAGGTAAGCGGTCCCTCAACCCGTTAGCAGTTGTTTAGTTTACATTTTTAGTGAACATGTATGTGGTTGTTCACTTCTTAGGGGGGGGGGGATAGGCAATGAAGTTGCAAGGGGGTCAAGGGGGTGAGGTTTGGGTGGGGGTTGAGAGTTAGTGGCGGGATTCGGTTGTACCCACACATAGTGCGTGGATTGCGGGAGCTGTTTGCCCCTGCTGCACGATTGTGCTGTTGTTGTCGTGGTTGTGCCTGCCTGCCTATCGTACGCTAAGCTCCGCAACTTTCTTCTCGCGCCCTCTCTCTCTCTCTCTCCCTCTCCACCTCTCTTCTTCCCTCTTCTCCCTCGACGACAGTGTCAGTCAGTCAGTCAGTCTCGGACGGACAGACAATCGCGGAGTATCTCCCGCGTGTGTGCGTGTGTGTGGTGTGCGTGTTGGGGTAACAACCATCTAGCTGTGCTGTTGTCTTCATTAATCTACTTTCTGTATGAATAAATCCAACTAAAAGGTCGTCTTGGGCTCTTGTTGATCTCGTACTCACGAAATTGGATAGGACACTGTGGATTGTGGATAATTTACAGAGCGTCACTCTTCAACCTGACATTTGACAGGTGAGACCCCTAGTGAAATTTCATAAACTTTTGCCGGTACATAGATTCTAGTACATAGAGTCTAGATCTAGATCTAGATCTAGATATCTAGATCTAGATAGATCCTAGTGCATGTATCACATTTTGTTTTTTCTCCGACACCTCGAGAAAAGGGG
>NW_004797452.1:49854-51578 GCF_000002075.1 Aplysia californica
ATATATATATATATATATGTGTGTGTGTGTGTGTGTGTGTATGTAAAACCTGGAGATCTGGAGGTGTCATCTCTGTCTCAGAGGTTGAAGTGCAATGACCCGCCTTTGCTAAGGCCCCTACTGTCGCTTGCTGTCGCTTGCTGTCGCTTGCTGTCACCATACGCTCTATCATACTTAGGCCAGTCCATCCACGCCTTGATGGTTTGGGCAATGCTAAACGGTTAATAGAAGTGAAAAGGCAAGGGTAGCGGGTGCGTGGGTCACTCACAAATAACTATTCGATTTAAGATTTATTTGGGATATAAAAAAAGAAAAGGTAAAAGAAAAAAGGAAAAAAATTCACACGGAAATCGAACTTGTCTCTTCTACGTGTAGCGCCGAAGGTCTTAACCCTTGCATCACAGACACGACTGAGGAATATCAAGAGTCCGATTGAGTTGGAAAGGAATTATTGCAAACTGCCGAACACTCTTGTAGGTACATTATTTTGAAGAGTATATATATTATTATAATATATAATAATATGTTAAAACTTAATACTGGGATTCTCTTGTAGTGAGTCACTCTGTTGTTGGGTATTATCGTGATCATAATATTACGGTTCTAAGGAAAACGAAATAAAGAACTGCTTTGTCGTAGGGAGAACCGTCTTCGGTGTATCCACGCTTGGTGTCGTGACTGACGTGACTCGGGGGCAGACAGTTGCGCTGCCGTCATCAATACTCATCATTGCCTTTCTCACCACTGGATCAGGATATTATAGGCCACGAACAAACACTTTCCACCTTTCCCTATCCTGGGCTAGTCGCTTGATGTCACTCCATGTCTTCCCATTTTTCTGTACATTCCTCTCCGTGAATCTTCTCCAGGCTCCACATGGTCTTCCCCTTGATCTTTTACACCGTGGGCTCCAATCTAACGCTTTCCTTGTAATGCAGCTGCTTGACTTTCTGTGTCAAATATATCGCCAACACCTTCTTCCCACCTCATCTCTGACTGGGCTGTCTCGTTTTTCTTAATACTTCCCCGTTGGTGACCCTGTCTGTAGGTTTGCCGCAGACTTTGTGCTGTTGAAGCTAAAGAGGTGAGCAGAGTAAGTCTGATTCTCTGAAATTATTTTTCTGTTAACATCCACCCTTCGGCGTTCACTTGACCTTATGCTGTTACGAGCGCCGTAAAACCTCAACTAAATCTTTAAAAAAAACATCTATTATTGTCCTTGTCTGTCTTCATTCTTTTTTTTGCTTATTACTGTCTAAAAGCACCTCAAATCTTCAGCACATGTAAGACGTAACATCTATTTGTGTTGCAAGTGCCATAAAGCTCTTACTTAAACTAAACTAAATTAAAAACCACTTCATAAATGGAGGCCCACAAACGAGGGAAAAGACTGTCAAGACAGTGGTCGGAGAACACAGCTCGTAAGCCATTTTTCTCTTTTGTCCCCATCACTTGTATCTCCCTATCTTTCTCGCCCCCCCCCTTTTTTTCCCATTAAAAAAAGAAGGAAAAAACCCTGCGTCCAGCAGTGAATGGCCATTGACGTATCGATGGGTTCCTCGCAATTCGACCAAAACTAAAAAGACTGGCGGGTGACTGGAGGGCACCACTGATAGATCCTACGTACTTCTATTCTTTCCCTCTGTTTCTGTCTGTCTGTCTGTCTGCCTGCCTGCCTGCCTGTCTGTCTGTCTGCCTGCCTGTCTGTCTGTCTGTCTGTCTGT
>NW_004797452.1:52200-54700 GCF_000002075.1 Aplysia californica
CACACACACACACACACACACACATACACACACACACACACACACACACATACACACACACACACGCACACGCACACACTAGTCCCTTGTGCGGATGGTTGAGGGCGCCCCTGGTTGGTTCTGCTTTTTTATATCCCTCTGTTGTTTCTCTCTAATTGTCTTACTTTTTCTCTGCATCAGATGACCGCTGTGTTGTCGATGTGCACCTTCTTAAAACATGCATACATACCCTTGCCTTACTTTTTTTTTGGCGTAGTGTCATTATTAGCATACACGTGATTGTGGCTTTAACGAGGAATAAAGGATTAGCGTTTGTGGTGCAGAGGTTAGATGCTTTGCTGTCGCATGCAGAAGACCCGAGTGCAATTCCCGAGCGGGGAGAACCTTTTAAAATTGGGTATCTCTGTCATTCTGTTGGGATGTTGTATTAATCCGAACCCATGTTGGTCTTGATAAGCAGGGGCGAAAGGAGAGTCGGGAACTAGATCTATATTCTGGGCTACTGTCTTGCTTAAATCGTAAAAGTAAAGTGAAAGCGAGCACGAGTTTTTGAACACGAGAATTACTGGCTAGAACAAGGTTGAGAAATGTATCAGAAGATGAAGGCCATGTTATGATTGTTCCAGAAGAAAAAAAATCTGAACTGAATTATGTGAATTCAGTAATTAGTGCCAAGCTGGCAGCAATCTGAAAAAGGAAATGACATAATTTTAAAAATTAAATCGAATATGAGTCTTGGGGATAACTGAGAAAGAGGGAAAAAATCCTTTCTTACAAATTACTTATTTATCACTTTCGTTTCTGGAAGCTTTGCACTGGAGCTAAACAAGTAGGTTTTGGAGTCTGAAAGTTGGTGTGGAAAGAATACTGCTGGAAAGTTCCATCGACGATACAAGCAAAAAAACACGATGAAAGATGAAATGGTCGTAAATTTGTGAAATTATGAAACTTCCGAATTTCGCGTCCAACTCCGATGGGGCCGAGCCAAGTTGGTGGAGAGTTTGAAAACACGCCAAAGAGTCAACGTTCAAGAATACCCCGTTGGAGATTCGAACTTGCGCGATCCGCATCGTAGACCTGTATGTTTAAAAAATGTAAATTGCAGTGCACCCAGTGATGACATAGCACCTGTGGTGTAGTAGTGAGGAGCTTTACCGTCGCCCGCAGAAGATCCAGTTCAATTCCCTCTATGGAAGAATTTTAAAATCTAGTATCTTGTCTTTTTGCTGGGACGTTGTATCCTTTTCAGCCAGGGTTGGCTCTGACAGGCAAGGTCGAAGCCCACATCCAAAATGCTTTAATTGTGTCGATGGGGACTTAAAACACCTACATAAAAGGAATGGAATGAGTAAAGAATTAAATGAAGAAAAAAACAACCCCAACCTCCAAAATACAATTATATTGAATCTATTTCAAACCATGCACGTCTTTCTGCCCGCTCCTTTCCTTCGGAAGCAGTGCAGCTAGTAGTTAGTCCCACCTTGGGACGATTACAATGTATAAACTGTTTGTGCTGCTGTCAGTCCTGGTGAAGGTTTCTTTCAGTGCTTCTTCCAGAACTTACTTGACCTTCAACGTAAATCCTGGGTTTCGATTCGAAGTAGGACCAGCATGAGTATAACCGTGACGTCATAAGTGAAAAAACCCAAATGATTTTAAAAGAACGAGTGGGAAGTGGGGGCCTGGGGGGGGGGCTGAAGTAGACCTTTACTATTTTTCTATCGTCACGAAATAAATTGTAAATAGGGCCGAACTCCATGGTCATGACGTTAGCTAGTTTTGACCTTCTTCGCAGGGCCTGTCAAAAGCAAGATTGTACAATGAGACGGACACACAGACTGACAGGTAGGCAGGCAGGCAGACAGATAGGCAGGCAGGCAGACAGGCAGGCAGGCAGGCAGACAGTAAAGAATAGAACAAATAGAAAAACGTCGATGCCATGACTGTCACGACCCTGAGAAGCACTGTTAGTGTTAGTAAACATGCAGGGCGCAAGCCACCGATGTTGGGTTTTCTTCTGGAGGGAAAGCGGGGGAGGGGGGGGGGATAGTCTTTAATGTCTCATGCTTCCAGTGAGAGCCAGCAATTCTGTGCCGGTTCAAGTGCAGTTATTTTCTAAGGACCTCTTTGAACCAAACAGTATCTCTTTTATTACAGACCTGAAAAGACGTCGGCGGCACCGGTGAATACGGCCAGACAACCGTTCATGCGGGAAGCGATTTGATATAACTCTCCTCCTCTCTCTTTATTTGGATACATTATTTTTGGCATCGTATTAGGCATTGCCTTTTACAGATGTTTTTATTTTAAAACTTTTCTTGGGTGAAAACAGCTCTGTTGATTTCTGACATGGTGGTGCCTGTATATTTACTTCTGCATGGAGACAAGGTGAATCTCAGTAACATCGTGTGGCTGTCGTTATTGCGTTACGGGTTTATGGATTCTTATACGAAGGCCTTCGATAGTTGAGAGGTTAGATAGATCGAGAGGGAGAGAGAGA
>NW_004797452.1:60603-64199 GCF_000002075.1 Aplysia californica
TCTCCTCTCTCTCTCTCTCTCTCTCTCTCTCTCTCTCCTCTCTTTCCCTAGTTCAGCCCGTGGGTGGATGGAGGGCGCCATTGGTAAGCCCTACATCTTTACTTTCACTCGTTTGTTTTTCTATTTGTCAGTCTAACTTTTTCCCAGCACTGTCTGAGCATTTTTGTGTCGGTGGATTTCTCTTTACGCAAACAATAATGAACTCTCTGTAGCTGTATAAATGTAATGATGTGTTTATGTGAACCACTACGTAGGCCAAGAGCGAGCCTGACATTCTGTGGGAAAAGGTTGAACAAGAAGAAAAAATACCCAGTCGATTATTGGTGTACACATCCTGCCAATTTACGAACTCTTTTTTCAAGATAACTCATTTTATGCATTTTCTTTATCATACTTTAGTTTTCTCTGTCTATATACTTAGCTGCTGTAAAGGTTATACACGTAGTATATGTTTTACCTCCAGCATTGTTCATTGTTTAGTGAATATATTTTGTCGCTGTCTCCCTAATTTTCGTACATGGAAACACAAATACACACACACACACACGCACGCACACACACACACACACACACACACACACACACACACACACACACACACACACACACACACGTGCGCGCGCGATTATATGATCTTATGCTGTTGCGAGCGTCTTAAACCTATCCGTACGCCCTGAGGTCATGTTGTACCCCTGGGGATGTATTCTTCACATTTTAGAATACTTCTAGTGCGAAGACCTCTTTGAAACTTTCAGTATTTCTCAAAAAGTCTTTGTGACAGACTGCTATGCAAAGCGTATGGATCGAGTAAATTTCCTCTTTGGTAAGTGGTAGCACAGAGTTCCCCACGTCGTATGGATACAATAGTAAAACGGGACGTACGGATAGGGTTAAAATTTACCTAACTGGAACTGAATGTTATGACAGCACATAATGTATAACATAGGCGGGCGGATCCGACTGTTACTGTCCGCAGTATCTATTCGGAGACGGCTCCGACGGAAATAGACCAATCAAAATGCCTTGTGCCTCTAGACCAAGTAAAAAAATCTGGGGGGCTACAGGGTGTTTTAACCCATAATTTGATATGTTGCAGTTAAGTTTGAACTTTTCTTGAAAATAATTGATTTGCAAATGTTTTAGGGGCTATATGACGTGTGATCTGCAGCCAATAATACGCAGTTTGACCCCCCAAAACAGTGCATCTGTGTGCGGGAGTGCGTCTCCGAATAGTTCCTGGGTGCTCCCCGGAGACGTCTCCTAATATCTTCTGCCGTTCCTGTCAGACCGAAAACGAGCCGTATGGGATACGTCTCAAAAGAAAGATGCTGTTCTTGTTATCGATCTAGCAACATCTAGACTCTCGCCCTTCTGTCCAATGCCATGTGGTGATAACTGATAAGTGCAGGTTTCCTCAGTTGCTGTACTGTTTCCTAGAGTGTGTTGTCAATGTTAGGGAGGGAGAAGTGTAGCTTTAATGTCATTTAGGGCTGTACAGTGGAAAAGGTGATGTTCCACAGTCTCGTATACATGGTCACACACAGGACACGTTGGGGGAAATTCTGGTTTTATTATGTTAAAGTGAAAGTTGAGCTGTATAATATCTGTTCGAAGGCGGAAGATTGTGGTCTGTTTCTTTCCAGCAGAAAGATAGAGGCACATGTACTGATAGATTAATATCTCGTCCACATGTTGATTGTTCTGGCGTATTGTGGAGTGTTACACTGGATCTAGTAAGCAGTCGTTGGGAATAGGAACCCACAGCTAATAGCCATTGCGAAAGAAGCGGAGGTCCTGATACCTGATAATTACGTCAGCGACGTCTATAAGCATTCTGGGTTTTATTTAACGACGGCCGAGCGCAAGAAATGACTATATCCACTTTTCACAGTTTCAAATGTTAACGTTGTGGCTGGGTGGCAGGTGCTCTAGTGTGGTGTGCTTCTTCGTTCCTATCAAACATCTATCGTTCTTATCTCTGCTCCTTCTTTTTTATGTTCGTTACTCTCTTTTAACACCTCCAATCTTCTTGCGCTCATATGACCTTATGCAGTCGTGAGCGCCGTAAAACGTCTACTAAAACAAAACAAATGTTGACGCTATTGAAATCTCTACAACATAGTCAGAAAAGAAACCTTAACATCTCGATTCTGAATTTAGCTACGGCTTAGATAATAATTATTTACAGAAGTAAAAGAGTGACTTAAAATCTCACTACCCATATCGATTACTACATTGAATTCGACTAAAAGCCACCTATAACTTTGTTTCATATCTCTGTTTGATGACCGTTTGTCAGACATTTTAACGTCCCAATAACAGACTCCCCACTCGTGGGTTGTCGGAGGGTGCTCTGCTGCGATTTGCTTCTTCTTTCCTTTCATACATCCATCGTCCTTATCTCTCCTTCTTTTTTATGTTTGTTACTCTCTCGTAACACTTCTAGTCTTTGGCACTTATCTGACCTTATTGTGTTTCCAAGTGCTGTAAAACTTTCACACCCCCCGGGCAGTGCCACTGACTGTAGTGTCTTTAGGCCATTCCCAAAAGGGGGGGGGGGGCATTTCTCGTTCAAGCACAGTAGAATTGTAAATGGGCTGATTCATCATGCCACGCTCATAACTGTGCCTGATCTGCAACAGGGAACTGCTGCTTTTTCTTTCCTAATCCTTACTATTGTCATTTTCCACTACTTCTTTTATGTTTGTCACTCTCTTGTGACCCGCTATTTCCGGGGTGCCTTGATAGTCGAAGCAGACCTTGTGCTGTTGAAGCTAGAGAGGTGAGCAGAGTAAGTTTGATTCCCTGTGACTTCTCTGTTGACACCCACCCCTTGGCGCTCATGTATATGACCTTATGCAGTTGCGAGCGTCGAAAAACCCTCTACTAAAAAAAAATTCTCTAAAGTTAAAAGACTATCCACTCATGTTTTTTTTCCAGCTGTTTTACCCTTGCTTTGCCTACCGTCTTACTAATAATAATGCTTGGCATTTATATAGCGCATTTCCATAGGTTACAATGCTAAATGCGCTTTACAAGACATGTTCTCCCATGGCTTAAAATAAAAAAAATACATGCAGCAATTACGCACCGGGGTATATAAAATGACACCAACATGTCTATCAATGAAATAAGTACAGTGATATAAACAGAAAGAAATGTGTATAGAACCAACTCGCATGAAAGTTTTAGAAGTATGAATCAAATAAAACATTGTAAACAATCCCAAGGAAATGAAAGATACATTACAGCATAAAATATTAGTCTATAAAAACAGAGCCTTTTGTCTGCTGTCAGATGTGCCTCTGGTGGGTCGCCTCTTTTCTTTCCCGCCTGTTGCTTCTGTCTGCCTGTCAGTCTTACTTTTATTAGCACTATATGGCCATTATTGTGTCAATGTGCATCGATATACTCAAACAAAATATGAACAAACAAACAAACAAACCACAAAAATTGAAGAAACAAACAAACGTCTTGGTGTCTCAAATTTAAATATAAAACAGAAACGCATGTACTCTTAAAGCTATCTCTCATTCTCTCTCGTTCGTTCGTTCGTTCTCTCTCTCTCTCTCTCTCTCTCTCTCTCTCTCTCTCTA
>NW_004797452.1:64541-66407 GCF_000002075.1 Aplysia californica
TGCTCTGGTGTGGTTTGCTTCTTCTTTCCTATCAAACATCTATCGTCCGTATCTCCCCTTCTTCTTTTTTATGTTTGTTACTCTCTTGTAACAGATCTAATCTTGGGCACTTATATGACCTTATTGTGTTGCAAGTGCCGTAAAACTCTTAATAAAACAAAAACAAACAAACAAACAAACAAACACACACACATACACACACACACTCACACACGCAAACCCTTTTTACATTTACGTATAGCAAAAATAATAGCTTCCTATCAACCACCTTTATTTGTCATGATGCCTAATGAAGGAACACGGAGAACATGAATACGCCAATTGTGGAAATAGGAGGTAGCCATTATTCATGATTTATTATGGAAATGACGTAACCACCGACGCGGGTATCGGGATTATGGTACCTCTGACACCATTTCTGCTGGACAATGAACCGGATCACTGATGGGACCGACCGAGTTGCCCGAGAATTACAAAGTTCTGACATTTTTGGCCGTTTAGAGTTACCAAGAGCATGCGATCAGAAATCAAATGCTCTATTCTGCTCTATCAAATTCGTAAGATTATTCTGAGTCGTCATCAAGTTGCATTTTAAAAAAGCTTGACATTTCTTGAAACTCAATCGTTTTTACGTCAAATTTCTCAAAATTGGGTACTGAGCAGACATAACTTTGTAATTCTAGGGTAGCGCAATACCACGATGTTCGGGAATGTCCACGAGAGAAACCGAGCGCAATCACACATTGTTGGTGGTTGGCGGGTACTCTGTGTGGCTTGCTGCTTCTTTTACATCATACATCTATTGTCCTTATCTCTCTTCCTTCTTGTTTGTGTATGTAACTCTCTTATAAACATCTCTAATCTTCGGTACTTGTGTGACCACTGGTAGGTCCTACTTCTTTACCTTCCCTCTGTTGTTTCTGTCTGTCTTTCTTACGTTACCCAGCAATGAATGACTATTAGTGTGTCGATGTACTACTTTCTATTTAAACAGAAAAAGAGCACGGTACGTGTCTTTGTTCCAGCGCGAAAAAAAAAAGTCTTTGGTCTACATTCCGTGTCTTCGTCGGCACTGCTAATTGGGGAACAGTTGATATAAAAGAGACAGCGTTGTGTTGCCATAAATAACTAATCCCCATTGACGACTATTGTTGAAAGCGGAAGTAATCCATGTAGTATACCCTCAGAGGTTTGGATATCCCCCTATTATATTCACGTTTGTATTTTATTTGTTAGTTGCTAAGCCAGTGGTCATTGCGGGTAATGGGTATCTAGTTTTTGCTTTACGTTTTCTCTTGATAGCCTCTGGCTAGTCCACTGTGCATTAAGTAGGTAGGACACTAACCCCAAATAATCGACTCATGGGTGATTATGATGGTTGCAAACAAGCCGAGTGGGGTACAACTTCCCAGCAGACAGACTGTGATACTCGATAAAATAACCAGCTCTCTCAGAAATGGAACTTGTGTCTTCTGCGTACAAAAGCGATTTGATTCGCTACTTCTCTACGACGCCCTCAGTCGGCTCTGTATGATCGGACAGTGGCAGAAGATAAAAAACGAAGAATGTCTAGTATACGGTAAAAATATACTTCTTTTTTAATGTAGATGTTTTACACCCTATCAACACAATTTAGATCCCTTATGTTTTTGCAAGTGCTTTACAGTGCTTGCAACTCCATATTATATAGTATTATGAGTGTGCTGGACACATTAGACATTTTCAGTTTGGTAAGAATTCATTTATAATTTTGTCCGGGTGGCGGCCGAAGCCTACTCTTGTCGATTTTGGACCACCGAGGGATCTTTAACGTGCGCAACTTGCACATGGGACCTCCGAGATTTTTTCGCTTTTATCGGAGAAGGA
>NW_004797452.1:66608-68525 GCF_000002075.1 Aplysia californica
CAAAGTGGGGAGGGGGCGGGGGCTGAAAGTTGAGACGAAGACAGACGACAGAACGTGGTAAGAGAGCAGGAAAGGAGGTGAATAGAGACAATTTTAGAGAAGAAAATTTTCCGTCGCTGTCAGGCTTCGAACCCGGGACCTACTGAGTGAGACGCGAACACCGAAACCTCTTGACCACGAGAGCCCCCTTAGATCATTTAGAAGGACGTCTTCGACCCTGCCCCTGTGTCAGGACCAACCCGGATCTGAGAGGGATACAACGTCCGAGATACTTGACAAGAATTCACCCTACACGGGAATCGAACTCTTGCCTTCTGCATACGACGGCGAAACGCCAAATCGGTGCACTACCCAGCAGACGCCAGTACGGTACTTCTGCACGAATTGACTTTGTTGACACCTGCTGGGTTGGCTCTTGCCATCGGTTATTTCGTGCTTTCTGTCGACACCGTACAGATGATAAGCGGGTGGCTTGAGGTTGCCACCTACTCCTTAACTTCCCCTACTTCTTTCTGTTGTTTCTGTTTATCTCTCTTTCTTACCTTTTCCCTTGCACTAAACGACCATTATTGTATCAATGTGCTTCTCTTTACCCAAACAAACAAACCGTATTGATACTTCCATATCAAATAATTGTTATGGTAGTAATCCTGGTTGACGTCAATATTAGACCTTCATTCGGAACGTTTCTCGGTGTGGGGATATAAATAGACGCCTTTGATTTTATTATGGTAGGGTGGGTAGCAACTAATTACTTTTACTGTAATTCTGAGATATTGTCCGCTGTCTGCATTTCTCAACATTTCCCCGAGTGACGTCACTGCCCGCCGCCAAATTAAAGAGGATTTTTGTAATTTATCATTTTGATTACAACGTTGAGCCACCCCCTCTCTTCCAGCCTACCCCGCCTTCTTGAAATTATAAAATGACCCAAAAAATAATAACAACACCACCAGCACCACCAACAACAGCAACAATAACAACAATAACAACAACAATAACAACAACAACAGCAGCAGCATCAACAAAGCGAACAAACGAAAACTAAAACAAACAGAAAACAAAAACAAGTAAGCGATACATCCAGATCACCGTTATTAAGAAAACAAAACCCACTCAATATTTGTTAATATTTTGACCTTATCGTCACCCACTAGAGCAAATGTAGTAATAAGACCATAATATAGAAAGACAGGAACATTGCACCAAGTTCCAAAATCAGACTAATGCACTCCTTGGTCATTTCAATCTTCCTGTATGCTTGTGAGGCATGGACCCCAACAGTAGTGTTCGAGAGAAAGATACATGTAAAGAAATGAGATGCTTTCGAAGACTGTTGGGCATCTCCTCCAGAGATCATGTTACAAATGAGGAAGTGAGGAATACGATCTGGCACGTTATTGGGTTCTATGAAGATTTCTCATCACTGAAAAAACCCACAAAATGAGATAGTATCAGCATATAACAAGATCAACAGGACTTGCAAATTAAATATGATCCTACGGGGCACTGTACAAGGAGGAAGATTGAAAGACAGATAGAGAAAGAGATAAGAAGAAAAGCACAACAGAATGGACAATTTATAGTAGGATAACATAATTTCGAAAGGCTGAAACAGAGAAGGATGGGAAAAAGTAACCAAAGGTAATCTAAGACAAAGGGATAAGTAAGTAAGTAAATACATTGTAATCACCCCCCCCCCCAAGAAAAAAAACCCTGAAAAAAGAAAAGAAAAGAAAAGAAATTACGAAATAAATATGTTGAATAAAAGGAAATAAAACGTTAAAGGAAAAAAAAAAAACAACCTGGCAGATACTGCAGTGGGTCTGATAAGAGTCCAAAAGATTTACGGAAAGGGTAAATCTCCCCAACGCCCTCATCATATCCCCTGTTCATGCGACAGCAACGAAACCCCCC
>NW_004797452.1:71909-73826 GCF_000002075.1 Aplysia californica
GGGGGGGGAGAAGAGAGCGTCATGTCGTTGCTATTTATATCCCACTTTTCCAGCTGTCGCTTTGTTGTTAACGTCTGCTTCATCGTCTTTAGTTTCATTCTGCACCAAATGACGCAGATGGCTGGAGAGTGGCAGTCATGGTTTGCCCTTCAACTGTGTTATATCCTTCTGTTGTTTCTGTCCGTCTATATTGCTTTTTTCAAGGAGATCTATATTTTTTTGTAAACCGGGTGTTTTTCGGGTGCCTCTAATTGGTCCCACTTCTTTTCGTTTCTTTTATTTTTATGCCTATCCGTTTTACCACTACACGGCCATTCTTGTTTTGATGTGCACCTCTTTATTATCAATAGAAGGAAAAAAGCGGATTTGACCGTCACAGCACTGGCGTGCATCCTTTTTTTGTCCCTTGTCCATTCCTATGAGATTGACGCCATCTGATTAGTAGACAAAGGTGCTTATGATAGTGTCCAATAGTGTATTACGTACATAATTATTGTAATATGTGACTGTTATAGATAGGAATTAAAGGAATATAGATGTATGTCAAGTGTCAAGGATCTGAAAGCAATGAAGATTTTAAATATGATGGTGATGGTGGGGGCTGATGTCGGATCGTGTTTATAAAAATAGTTATTGCTTTAAATAATGTTATGCTTTCAAAGGCAGACAACAAGATGCATGCTATGAAATAATATGCAGTTTCGGGTTTCTGGTATGTGTAAAATGTTTCTAATTTTTCGGTGTGGGAGATTGGAGGGTGCCACTGATAGGTCCTACTTCTTTTCTTTCCCTCTGTTGTTTCTTTTTATCTGTCTTACCTTTTCCCAGCACAAAATGACCATTATTGTATAGATGTGCTTCTCTTTACTCAAACAAACAACGGTACCTTCGATCTTTGTCCACAGGTGTCCGCTACGGCCTACTGAATATATTACCTGGCGAGATTGTTGGCCATTGTATCAGAGAGTGTTGGCCATTGTATCAGAGAGTGTTGGCCATTGTATCAGAGAGTGTTTACCTTTGTGGATGTGGATGGTTGATGGGTGCTGGGGTGTAATTTGCTTCTTCTGTCTTGTCAAACATCTATCGTCCTAAATCTCTCCTCCTTCTTTTTTTTGTATTTGTTATTCTCTTGTAACACCTCTAATCTTCGGCACTTACATGACATAACAGTGTAGCAAGTGTTGTAAAACTCTACTGAAACCCCTTAAAAACCCAACAAATAAACAATTTTGGGCAAAGTGGAAATCTGAGCACTGCTTACGTCTATGTACTGCGCATCCCATATATATTGCTACGTTATCTACCTATCTCAATGGCAGAAAATGTACACTTTTAAGTTTTTTGCCCCCCCCCCTCCCCCATGATAACAAATTAAATTATATCCTGCTTAAGGACTTACACTCGTCGATAAACTAACCGGTATCTCGTATGACCATCCGGGTTCGACCAACCAGTCGGGTATTCCTAGATTTGGGTTGTTTGAAGACTTTCCATAGCTGTACATCCAATTGCATGCCTAGGCCTTATCAGGGGTCGACATTGATTAGGAGATGCTCCTGAATGTGATGTTTAACCTACACCAGAGCATACCATAAGGATGTCCCTTTTCGCTTGTTTCAAAAGGTGATATTTCGCAACAAGATGTTAGTCATAACTGCCTTTTTCTGTAACAAATGTAAGATAAGTACCACAAGCTGTGACATCACCAGGAAGGATCTTTTCTATCTATAACTTTTGTTTCGCATATTATTATTAGAAGCTTCTGATTTGAAGTGACTTCAGGTTACCAGAGTCTGACATACGCAGGAGACCAGAACTCGAATTCGGAATGGAGAGACAATGTTTATCAAGTATCTCAGTAATTTCTGTAGGGATGTTGTATCCCTCTCAGCGTCGGGAGTCCGCCTCCCAAAT
>NW_004797452.1:74416-75573 GCF_000002075.1 Aplysia californica
CATACTTTACCTACTACCTACATCCGGGTATCCACTTTCTGTGGGGTCATGTTTTCACCTCCATGGTGTTGGCGAAAGACGATTTTAGATCGATTATTTTAAGAGTAGGAGCTTTAGGTTCACTTTTTCTCTACGTTGTACTCTCTCAGAAGTTGTGTGAAACGTGTATGGATTTAACGTTCCTTTAGAAATTGTAAGGTTATTTTAGAGGTTTTGTATTTTCCTTCTCCAATAGAACCAAGCCAAGTCGGTAGACATCCGTGATCCCCTCCCCCCAAAAAACAACAAACAAACAAACAAACAAACAAACAAACAAACAACCCCCAAAAAACAAAAAAACCCCAGTCCCTTCCCCCACCCAAAAAACAACAATAACAACAAGAAAACAAGAAAACAAAAAAAATTCAAGAATGCGCTGTTGGGATTTGAACCAGGACCGTCCGCATTTCAGCCCAGCATTAATTTACCAACTGAACCAAAGAAGTTCTATGTTGAAGTGAGGGTAGGAGGCCCAAATAGATTTTATAGGCAACAAAGCTCAAGTTGAAAATAAAGAGTAGTGAATAATTTTGTTTGCTTGCTTATGACTCGACTGAATTTTATTTTCAATTTGTTTTGCTCTCAGTCTAAAAACCATTTCGAATATTTCCTCACTAACTTGTGTTTCCTTGTTTAAGAACTGTCATATATTATGTTTCAACAAGACTTTTTCCCCCATGTCTAATAAAAATAATGAGCTTTCTGCCTAACTTTTGTTCCATTGTCTAAGAACAATCGTTTGTTTTCTAACTTGGTTTTGATCCTTTATCTTAGATCTTTTAATTTCCTTACTCTGTTCTGTTCCTTTATCTTAGAACAATCATAACTTATTTTCTGTCTTGGTTCTGTCCTTTTGTCAGTGAATTTTCTACATTTTCGAACTTAGTTTTGTTTTGTTGCCTGTTTCCTGAATGGCGGAGAATTAGCCTTGCTTGTTTATACTATCAGGTTCGGCTTGGAAAAGGGTGAGTTTTCAACAATGTTTGTTTATTTGTTTACTTATTTGTTTGAGTAAAGAGAAGCACCCTGACACAATAATGGTCATTTAGTGGTGGGACAAAGGCAGACAGACAGACAGACAGACAGACAGACAGACAGACAGACAGACAGACAGACAG
>NW_004797452.1:77774-78894 GCF_000002075.1 Aplysia californica
CTCTCTCTCACACACACACACACACACACACATACTCACTCTTCCCGATACCACTCCTGGGTTGGTTATTTATGAGGACATGAGGACGACCTATACGTTTTAGTGTCTGCTCGAGATAGCGCTGAGTCAGTATCTGAAAGTCTTGACAAGTGGTGAGCGGCGTGCTATGTTGATCTAAACTCCTATATCTGTATGTGGCTTTGGGTTGTTTTTTTGTCACAACTATCAAGCCAGTTGAAAAAATCTTCCTCTTGAGGCGAACATTATTACGACTAATGCCCGCGTTCCGTAGGATTTCCCTTCCATTTTGTACTAATCCTGTTTTGGCTAATGGAATTCAGTTCGTGTTTGTTCGAGTTTGAGTAAAAAAAGCACATCAGCACAATAATGATCGTTTAGAGCTGGGGAAAAAGTAAGTGAAACAGGCAGAAGTAAAGAAATTGGTCCCATCAGTGGCGCCCTACAACCTACCTCGGAAGTTTGTGCATTCAAAGTGATCTATGTCAAAACAAATATAAGCGATCGCGCGAGTGATGTCCGAATTAAGATGCAAGGAGAGTCGTGGTAATCACTTCGATACTGTTAGGATATGAAGGAGTTTAAGGTTGCTTTTTTTAAGGAGAGAAGGCATTGTGTTAAGACAGAGCGAGATCAACAGACTAAAAATGGATGAATGAGCTTGAACCACCCCTCCCCTCTCTCTCTCCCTCTCTCTCTCTCTCTCTCTCTCTCTCTCTCTCTCTCTCTCTCTCTCTCTCATACACTCACTCTCTCTCCCTCTCCCCCTCTCTCACTCCTTCACTCTCTCTCCCTTTCCCCCTCCCTCTCTCTTTCTCTCTTCCCCTTTCTCTGCCTCTCTGTTTATCTGTTTATCTCCTCTCTTTCTCTCTTACTCTCTCTTACTCTCTCTCACTCTCTTTCTCTCTCTCTCTCTCTCTCCCTCCATTTCCCTCTCCCTCTCTCTCTTTCTCTCTTCCACTCTCTCTGCCTCTTTCTTTATCTCTTTACCTCTCTCTCTTCTCTCTCTCATTCTCTCTCACACACACTCTCTCTCTCTCATTCTCTCTCTCTCTCTCTCTCACACACACACACACACACACTCTCTCTCTCTCTCTCTCTC
>NW_004797452.1:80040-81075 GCF_000002075.1 Aplysia californica
GGGGGGGTTATTAATGTTTTTCGGTAATATCCACACAGAAAAATGTTTTGAAAAGGACATAAAGGTGTTCAGGCAAACAAAGAAAATTCAAATTTAAATTACCCAGCGCCCAGAATAACGCCAGTTTTTTCTTTTATTTCATTATTTTAACGAGCGCATGATTTCACCACGATGCCTTACATATACGATGCGTAGATCGAAATGGTTAAAGGCAGGCAGTGTGTAGTTGGCGGGTGCTCTGATGTGGTTTGCCCCCCTTCTTTCTTATCAAACATCAATAGTCATCATTTCTCCTCCTTTTTATGTACCTTACTGTCTTCTAACCTCTCTTATTTTCGGAACCTTTTTGACCTTATTGTGTGTGCAAGTGCCGCAAAACTCTTACTAAAACGAAAAAAGGCAGGCAGGCAGGCAGGCACTCGAATTAACAGAATCGCAGACGTCCTCTAACTCAACGATGGATAGGTAGATAGTTATAAAAGAATGGAGACAGACATTTGGGTAGGGGGAGTATGATGAATTCATTTTTTAAAATGGTAAGCGCGCGCGCGGGTGCTTATCGGTAATAGAGAGATGGATAAAATATTATACCGATAGATATCATTTTGTGTGTATACGTAATTATACATTGTCATGTACTTGTATTTATATTTACATTAATGTACGATAGGAAAGCAGAGGGAGGAATACAGAGTAAACATGGTCATTTCTTACTTATTTGTACTACCAACCTTAGCTATCTAAGGATTTTTTAGGTATATTATTATATGCGCTCATAAATCAGGATGAAAGCTAGTGGCAGAACTCATAACACAACCGCTGTGTTTCTGTATGTTGATGTTTCCTTGCTATCAGGGTCCGACTTTTGATGAATCCAATAATATTGCGGCAGGAAAATGGCCAGCCCTTTCGTTGACATCTGATTAGACAGCTTCAATCTTAGGCCTTTCCTTTAGGTACCGTTTCTGTTCTCGTAAGATCAAAGAGTTCTTTGGTTATTCATTTGCGATTATTGTTAGGGTGGGGTTGGTTGGG